>NW_003315551.1:0-64540 GCF_000151505.1 Trichophyton verrucosum HKI 0517
CGTTTCCTCTGCTGCATGACTCAAAGCTGTTGGGTGGATGTTGCTGTGGATGTTGCTGTATATATGATGTCAAAGTGAGGCTATATGTATAACTAGCTGTGTAGTGCAGTAACAGCGGAGCCCGTCTAGGTATCTTATCTCCATCTCTACTCCAGTGTGGATAGCCCATAGCTAGCTGCTTAAAAGCCATAACGGTGGCTGGTTCACACACCTTGACTCTCTTCGCTGCTTCGCTTCTGGTGTGAGGAATCCACTCCCAGCCCAGAAGGATGTCTGTTTGCGGAGACGTGGGCTCAACAACAGAGAACAAGGGTTATAATGAGTTACTTACTGTCTGTATATACGGCATGTCCAGGTAACCAGCGATGAAGCCCATCCAATAGCCACCCCAGGCTGGCTCCCCCATATCTCCATCCCCATCCATCTCCATCTCCATCTCGCAGCAGATTACGGCGTACCGTAATAATAACTGACAAAACACGTCCGTTACTACCTATGTTATGGGTGGACGGGATGGGACCGACATTTTAGTTTCGACGAAGGCCTTCCCGCTGCCTAGGTGACCGACCTTCTTCACCTCTTAGTTACTTTCATTACATCCCCAAGGCTCACTCTCGCCCAGTCCAGCAGCGGAAAAGGGTGGGAGTTTTATTTTTACTCTCTTTCTCTCCCTCCCTCTCTCGTTTTTAGGCTTCTTTCTAGAACACGGAAAGGAACAAATGGGCGACGAACTGGTTTGGCTGCGAGGTGAACCCACTCCTTTTACCCGGCCTCAACCGCAGTACCCCTGAACGGAAATAAAATATAAGTCAGTCAGTCGTTGGGTGATGGGATCAGATCATGGGGGCCGCCCTGATGGGGTTCGTCTTCTTAGGGCCTTCCCTGGACAAGCAGGTAGCGAACCTCAGTCCGTACTAGCTGCTCGGGCATGCGGAGAGGCAGAGAGCTTTTAACCCTCCCAGCTCTCTTCCATTACAAATTGCAATTTACTGACGGAGTATTCTCCCACAGCTTGCTGCTTCAGCTACTCCTGCTTGCTCTAAGGTTAGGATATAGTTATGCATCCGTTGGATACTTATGTTGGACGTAAAGACAAAGTCACCCATCTCTCACACATCGAGTACAGAGTATACCTCCTTGCATGACGTTTCTTTTGACAGAATGATGAGCATGCATCCTCAGTTCCCCTATCGGTCCATCCGGCCATCATCCCCCAGGCATGATTCTTATTCACTCGACCACTCCGACTCTTTCTTTTACGTACATCCATCCACTTTTTACGTGTGTAGTCGACGAGCAGCCCAAGCACCCAAGTAGCTGTACGTCATGTTTGTAAGAAACAATTTTTACGATATAATAAATGCAAGTAACTACCATGCTCGTTTCATGTCGTTCCGTTCCTCTGCCAAGCAGGCGATTTCAAATAATTGGCGCCTGGAAACGAAGGCACATCGGCTTTTTGGCTTTTTAAACTCGAGGTCTGGTGAGAGCCATTATTTGATCGATCCTGATTTTGATCCTGGTGGCTTCCACGCGTCAGATGCGAAGCATCGCACTTGGTGGATCTTGACTCTTTGTCTTGCAACTCACAGCCTGATTTCTACGAGGCCACAAAAAAAAAAATGTGAAGGAATAGAGTGACAAGTTGGGTAAGCCCTGAGACAGCATAGAGGAATAAGGGTCAAGATGAGCTGGGAGCGCAAGTATCACCGAAGATACAAGGCCAGAGCTATTCAACCATCACAACAGGGCTAGCTAGATGATAAAACCATCTACCTAGCCGCAAAGGATGGGATTTGATACGGTGTAAGTGCCTGAGTAAGTTGTGTATGTGTAATTGCTGGAAGGTAGAGATCCGGGTAATAATATATCCATCTGTCTCGCTTCGGGGGGTACGGGAAGGTTGATCTTTCTCCCGCTTGTACGCATGCCCATTATCGAGTATCCATAAGACCAAGCACAGCTGAGATAATATGATTGATCATCGCCCACATACCTCATCAATTGGCATTCTCTTGATCGATTTACGAATTACCGGAGCGTACCAGATAGCCACCAGCCCCCTCCCGCCGTTTTGGCTGCCTGGGGCCTGAACGGTGGTTCAGATCTAGTGAAGGCAGCGGCAGAGGATTCAGCCTCAGCTTGCACGACGTTTTCGCCTCCTCCACTAAAACAGCTTTCCTCACTCTCCTGAGTGCATGATAGTCACATAACCCACATAACCCTATATATATAGTATGCTATATATATACGGTCTTGGACCGGCATTGCATAACTCTGGTTGCGGCTCACGGCTGAACCCGTTTTGCCTCACACTAAGATCGGCAGGGAAGGGGGCTGCATATACCGTTATTCTTTGATATGGTATTCAATGGCTACGGAGGTAGCCAACGCATTCTCCATCCATCCAGAGTTGCCGGTAGTTCATCTCACATTGAGTTTGTGGGCATGAAGAGGAAAGCCACAATGGTCCAAAAAAGAGAGGAGGCGGGAGATTGGCGGTGGATATCAAGGAGTCCTTGATTTGATACTTATAGGGCTGTGTATCTCTCTCTCTCTTTTTTAGTGGAACCGGACGTGCTTGGAGCCATCGACGATCATGGATAATGTACTCCGTATATCCATTAAATTGTGCATGCGGGGGAGGATGTGTTTGTCCGATATTTGAAGCGTCCCGTGGCAACTATAGAACAAGCATCGAGTGGGTTGGACGTTGCCTGAGACCGGATCAGGAGTCTACCCGTCGGCACCGCTTGTTGCTCCTCAAGGGCGTTCATCCGTGGCTGAACCTAGAAGTCCAGGCAACCCAAACACGTCGAATAGGAACGGTAGCCAGTCGATACGGGGGGATTCGAACCGTAGCTCGGAGTAGTTAGTTGTCCAGAACATCCACAGATAAGACATTGATTCTGCAGGACGATCTGTTTATTAAACAGAGAGCCCACCACAACCTTCACAGCCACCACGAATGAGATGCAGTACCATCTCGCTGCTACCCGGCAGCACTTCCGCCGGAGGTTCGCTGTTTGTTGCACCGCAGTTGACCGTCCCAGTTCGGTCCAAAACAAGAGCAAAAGGAGGGAAAAAAAAGAAGTAAAAGAAAAAATTTTTGATGCACAGCCACAGCCCAGCAAGCGCAAACAGAGATTTACCGCACGGGCCATGCAAGGTACCTTCCTTTAACCTCATGCCAAGACCATGTGGCTACCTGAAAGAGCCTCCGCGCTAGTGCCAGAAAGGGAATAACCCTAATGTTTAACCTATTCCCGGTCCAATGAGAGAGCGCGCTAGTCCCAATATGGCTGGTGTCCCGTCCGCTCGGTTTCTCCTTTAGGCAGTTTCTGCTCCCTTTCTTGCGCTGGCGTCCTCTCTGGCCAGCCCATTTTCGCTGGAAACAAGCAGGTTATGCCGAGATCTTCCTTCCCTTGCTTCCACCGTCACCGTTAATTCCGCGGACTGGAACAAGAGGAGAGCGCCAACGGAGAAATGGATGGCGCCCTTCATATCTTTGTACATCATCTCTCCTCTTGGCCCGGGACGCTCGTCCATAATATGCCTCGAAAACCTCTCTAGTGGCAAAAGGATATCAACGAGTTATTGACAATAGGCTTAATGCCAGAATAGCTATACGAAATAATAATTTTCTTCTTGGGAGCCAATCTTCTGTTAGTCAAACCATTGTTCAAGTCCCCGTCCGTCCTTGCACAGGAGTCTCGACAGTTAGCATTCCGATGTGCATTTGTTTCCTCGAATAGATGCCTGAAGTCACACCAGTGGGTCCTCCAAGCGTTCGACGTGCAGATTAGCATGCACACAATTTCCTTCGAGGAGTGGATTGACCAATTGTATCACCACAGTGGCTTTCACTAGCTGGCAGTCCGTGTATATGGGGCCCGGAAGCTCCTATAAGTGTACAGGATGTCCACGTACCTTGGCCAACCCAACCCCCATTCCATGATAAGCCCAAAAAGGAAAGACGGAGACATATAGCTCGTCACATTATATTTCTGTTGGTCATGCATTGCTGCAATACCGCGTGCCGAGAAGATAGTCAGCTTTTGATGGCAGCTCTGCATTCTTCAGAGACCAGTGAGTGATTCTCCTGATGGAGTCTGGTACACAAACATGCTCATTCCAGCCACTGTGGCGAGTATCTCGCACACATTCGAAGAGAGCTACGCCAGGATATAACGCCACCTTCCGGTTCTACCTTAGGTAATGGGTAAAGTAATGCTGGTCCAGCATCACGCCGTCGTGTTCACGACGCAAGCCACATACCTCTATGTATTACGTGGAAACCAAGAACTTCATGAGGAATGCACTGAATAAGGTTTTTTTGTTCAGAAAAGTAGCATTTCTGTCTCTATGATGGTTTTTCTGCCGTGAAAAGAGTTTGAAGACCGGAAGAAGAGGTATAATATGGTGTTGCTATGAAATAGGGGGGGCGCCATCCTGCAGCGCGGTCGTGGGCAGTAGTCAAAGTAAATAAAACGAAACAAAAAACAGGACGTCAGAAGTCATGCGATGCCAGTTCGTAGTTCCCGTGACAAACAGAAAAATGAAAAAGGGGGTGGAAAAGCCATGCCGTCGCTAAATCCTGTATCCAAAAACAAAGAATGGGGTATCCATCCGTGCCAAAACATGCCCTCCACAATATGCCAGAGTAACGAAAGTCCAATTTTTTTAGTTCCAGGGAAGGAAGGAGGGGAAAAGAAGTGTGGGTGAAGAAAAGAGAACAAGGTTACCAAAAGCAATGCAAGGCCCAGTTGGTTAGGGAGTCTTCATGTGGGAGAAACCGAAGGCTTACCCCCTCATTCCGAAGACATGAGGCTCCTCTGAAGCAAACAGGAATCATGCCCAAAGAAATTAAAAGAAAAAGAGAGATGAATCAGTTGTCCAGCAACCCCCGAAAAGAACGGAACCCGGTTCCGGCAGCCGTAGATAGAAAACGACAGGAGTAGATATGCGAGTCGACATAGAGGGGTGGATGTCGTAGGGTGGAATAATAGACATTAGTATTACTAAGAGTGCGACCGAATCCAGTTCAGTATGGTGCTCAGGGAAGGGTCTTCGTTGAGCCAGTAGCCTGCACGAACATCGGCGGAGGCAAGGGTGCTCAGGACATAACTATCCGTAATCCTCGAAAGCTCCTAGGACAAGATATTAGAGTAAAAGTCAAATATACAGCAGAAACAGGGCAGTGGGGGGAGAAGAGGGTGGATGAAAAATTTTCTCGTACAGTACGGAGGGTATCGTCTAGGGCAGCAAGGGCAGCAGTATGACGAGAGCTGGGGCGTTGGCCCTGGAGCACCTGTGCTCGGCTCATCGCCCACCGTCTGGCTGCCGCCATGCGCTGGTAGATCTTGTGCGCCTGGAATCTGCGTGCGCTGGCATCGAGAATGATCCTTATAATTATCTTAGCAAAAAGGGGCCCCGGAGCTTAACGCGGTATGACTGTATTACCTCTGCAACTGGACCTTCTCAAATTCGCCGTCACCTTGCAAGTTTTGTATAGACTGGATGTCAAACTGCGATGCCAACAGCTCCTGAGCTTCGGCAACGCATTGTCTCATCAGAACGTAACCTTGAGCCACCTCTGCCATTTCTGTAGCGTCTAGCTTCAGCTGGGAGATATGGACAAGCAATGTTCGGAAGTCATTGATGAGTTCAGATACTCGTAGAGCACGTGCTTCATTGTCTATTTAAAGGTGTAAGCAGGAATGAACTACGCCGCAACGTGGTTATCGTGAAGAAGCGTGGAGTCAAAAGGAATACATACATCCGTCAGACATGTTGGAAGGAATTGGTCCGATTTAGGTATATATCAGGTATTAAAGGTGTAGTAGAAAACAATAGGTAAGTCCTGTTGAGACGCGGCGAGTATGCTTGATCTCTGCTGCTAGTTCAATGTATAGAAAGAAGAAATTAATGAGTGTTCCTCTGGTCGAAGTGGATGTTGTTGGTCTTGTTGATGGAGAGGGATAGAAGATTATTATCTCCAAACGGCGGGAAGAGCCGAGTTTAAAAGCACAACAACTCACGACCAGCCAACATATTGAAGTTGATGGTATCTAAGAAAATAGATCCTCCCCCCGGCCATCCAATGGCGCTGAAGAGGAAGACATCGGACAGATCACCGAGTCAGAAGAAAAATGAGAACCCAGGTCACCACCAACGCTCCGTACGACGAGATCATCATGGTATAGCGATTGCTAGCGAACGAATGGACAGGAGCCCAGCAAATGGGTCTTGCCGTCGGAGCTAGCAGGCATTGGCATAACGCGATGCATGTCTTGTTTCCCTCTACTGCTGCACTGCTATCCTCGTCTGCTTATCCGTCGGATAGACTCTCGCGAGAGCCAGGTAGCAAAAAAAGCCTCCAGGGGCCAGCTCGCGCCTGCGTCAGCCACAGTTCGATATACGCCACGCAGACGCCCGAAGCAGGCTAGCGCGGCCGCCGCCGCCGCCAGCTGACTTTTCCTGCCATCGCCACGCTTACAAAGCCGTCTGTGTTTTGCTTTTGCTGCGTGGGCAGGTCCCAGATGCGATGGCAGACAGGAGCGAGAGAGGTGTCGAGGATGGATATGGGCGGCCCTGCAGGGGATTCTGATGCCCCGTATGCAGGCCCTCTGCAGCAGCTGAATAGACGTTGCTGTCCGGTCTGCGTCTACAGGCCCTGGTCACAGCCGCTTATCGTAGCACAGACCAAACGCTATCCGTGCGCGAATGGCGATAAAATCGACCTTTCACTGGGCTTCCTTTGCAAGACTCCTTGCTGCTCAGGGGTGAATTGTCCCGAACTCCGAATGCAGCGGATAAGCATAACCTGCAGGTCAGGGAAGTACCATCAGAAGGCGAAAAAGACGACTTCAAGGCAGCTCTGCTTCTGTTCTTCATAGGCTCCTCAGGCTCATGCAGGTATGGACATCCTCTCACAGACCTCCGGCATTGCGGATTGATTATCAGGCCGACTCTTGATCGCCTATACAAGATCAATTAAGGATGCCAGCAATGCCTTGTATAGATCAGACATGATTGGAAAAGGCTCGGTTTTGATGTTGACTGGGGAGACCTGAACTAAACGGGTTGTTCTCCCGCACAAAGAAGAAGAAAATATACCTAAGGAGAAGTTGAGGAGCAATTGAGTTTTCGAATTGTAAGAAGTAGAAGCCCTGCATCATCAATTGGATCAGAAGAGGGAAATGAGATATTGAACAAATTAATCCCTTTCGCTGATGGCCTGTAGCCGTTCTTCAATCTCATCCTCAGTCAACGTGCGGAATGCGGTTTGTGTACCCTCATTACCATCTGCACGGGGTCCACCAACAATGCCAACCTCTATCTCACCTTTCTTGAAATCAACACTCAACACAGTCCCCAATGTTGTTATTGCCAGCTCCACAACTTCCTCCCAGCTTGCACCCCCGTCTTCTTTGTTCTTCAGCTTCTTCTCCAGTAAGTTTGTGACCTCCTGCTGCTTAGGTCCTGAGGCGGTGGCGCGGTATCCAGCATAATACCCGGCAGGATCACACTTGAATAGCTGAGGACCATTTTCAGAATCAACTGAGATTAGAGTTGTTGCAATACCCAGTGGTCTCATGTAGGCCTAAAAAAAAGTCGGTGTTAGCTGAAGTGTTGTCTCGGCGGTCACGGCAAGTTTATACACCGTCCCGCATAAAAGTGTCGAATTTGAGGTAGGCAAACCCTTTGTGTGTACACCTGGTTGATGTTGGCAAGTCGCTTTGCAAGAACATCACAGGGCATTTCATATCCGAATGTGTACTCAAACTCTGCAGCCTCGCTTTGTGCTCGAGTAACTTGTGCTCTGCCGTCGGCTATAGAGCCAGTTACGACACATCCAACAGATGGGGAAATCTTGAAGACATGGGATACAGAGGATGGTTCAATGAGCTTGTCCTATACAGTATGGAATCCGCCCGTAAGTTAGCAACTAATTCAGACCACCACGGAGCTCAATTTCGTCTGGTATCATATCTTTATCGTACCGGAACTTTCTTCTGGGATATAATCACGGCGCAGTTCTTGCCTCGGATTCCAAGTGATGTGATATTTGCAGCTGTGATGGCTTTGAAGGCATACTCTAAACACACAGGATAGGTTAGCACTCTCCCCGGCGCAGCGGAGTCAAAAATAGTGTCACTAACCGACTTGGTA
The DNA here is from genome assembly GCF_000151505.1 of Trichophyton verrucosum HKI 0517. Taxonomy (NCBI): domain Eukaryota; kingdom Fungi; phylum Ascomycota; class Eurotiomycetes; order Onygenales; family Arthrodermataceae; genus Trichophyton; species Trichophyton verrucosum. Next base: position 8,176 of record NW_003315551.1, read on the forward strand.
CAGCCTCCCTTGGTCAGAAAATATAGTAATATGTCTATCGTAACCCGCGCTTCCTGTAATAGTAATCGTTTAGCTGGGTGGGACAACGTCAACATCACCCACTTATCGGTGAGCGCTTACCAGACATGATGCTTGAGGATGGACGAGGTCAAAGTGTAAAACAATAACAGGCCGTAATCTCTATCTATGCAAGCTGTCTAGAGAAATGGAGGATGGGTGATGGTGGTTGTTCCGGTAGCTAGGAAGCAGCTAGATGTCTTCGGTCGTTGAACGCGTTTGCTCTGAAGCTGCCTTGGAGAAGCAAAAGCTCAGGCTGGCCCCATCCCCCGTTTAGGCTTAGCGCCATATCCCCGGCATTAAAAAAGTATCAAGAACAACTTTCGCATTTTTCTCAAAGTTCAATGACGGAGACGCCATTTGGCGATTCACTTCTTTTCTAGCACTCTATCATAATCTTCTTTTCCATTCCATTTGTTTTATCTGGGTTAGACTCAACCGCTTTGGCACTCTCAACAACAAAATCTAGCAATTGGCGTTTTATACCTGTTCCATTTTGCTCCGATAGTTAGTTAGTTACTGGTCGTTGAGCACCAAGACATACAGCTCACCCTGCCTCAGATGGGATCTACGCTGCTTCCCGCCTCCAAAAAGGCTGGGAGTAAATCAAAACCTTCTAAGCGTTCAGCTAGCAAACACGCTGACACTACTGGTGAAAATTGCGAGAGGGATCAAGTCAAGTCAAAGAAGCGAAAAGCTGCTGCACCTAAAGAACGGGAGGATCAAATAGAGAATAACGAACCAGAGGAGCCTCTGATACCCGAAAATGAGAGTATGAAACGTTCAAAACCCAAGCTTCGCAAATCTGTTACCTTCTCAGAGGACACGAAGCCGGACGATGATGCGGCTATGGCTGATTCCGAACTTACCGTGGATCCTCAAGATGATCCTGACTCGCTCGCAAACAGAAGAGCAGCTAAGAGGCGCAAAAGAGAAGAACGCAGGAAAGATCGCAACATAAACGTACAAGCAAAACCAGAGGAGCCTAAAACCCCCTCTGACCCAATTCTATCCTACCTTGCAACATACTACAACTCCAGGAGTGAATGGAAATTCCAAAAGAACCGAGACACAGCTATATTGAAGAATTGCTTCTCAATAGACCGGATACCGCCTAGCTACGACTCTGCGCTGAGAGCTTACCTCTCCGGCTTAAAAGGAGAGGCAGCCAAAAAGCGTATCGTCGAAGCCGCCAAAGAAGCCATATCAAATGATGACAAGAGCACAAGTGATCCGACGACGGCAGATGTTGAGACCCAAAGATCCATATACGATGACGCAGTTGATGAATTTAGGACTCGATTGGAACATCAAGATAAGAGCCAAGAAGACGATGATATACCTTCGGACCTAAGCTCGTCCTGGCATAAAAGGCTAAAAACAAGAAGACGAGCTGAGTTGATTCTGTATCTCTTCCGTGATAGTCTTCCAAAGCCGCCTCCACCGAAGAAAGTTACGCGGAAAACCAGGACGGCTGTCGTCTCCGATTCAAGCAGTAGCAGCGACAGCAGCAGTGATAGTGAGAGTACCAGTGATAGTGGCAGTGACAGTGAGAGTACTAGTGATAGTGGAAGCGACAGTACTAGCGATAGCAGCAGTGACAGCGAGGACACCGATAGCAGCGATATATCCGGCTCTCGTTCGGTTCAAAAAGGCGCGACACTAAAGCGGGAGAGCCAGGAGAGTGTTACTGCAAAACACAAACTGGACTCTTCCGATTCTGAATCCACTTCTGGTGAGTTATCTACCCGTTTCCTGTTTGGGTGATCAGCATTCTCTTTCGAGCGGATATGCTAACCAGTTTTTACAGAAGCTTCTGATACCACATCATCATCCGGATCTGACTCAGACCCAGACTCGGATTCCGACTCGGATTGATTGATACATATTCAGGCCCTGGCATTATTTGACATTTGTGTATCCTCTTGATCTTACTTAATAGCGCAAGAGTATGCTTGAAACTAGTGTTTCTTCTAGATTTAGACTCAGCACATGACGGTAGCCTCTTATTCTTTGCTCTCTATTCTCCGATATCAAATACAAACAATTCGTTACACATATTTGAAGCAAAACCTACAGGGTGAAAATGGTTGAGCAAGAAACACAATTAGACATCGTTAACTTCTCATTTGTGAGAATCAGTCATTCGGGAACGTGGGACTCGTCGTCATGAAACGCCAGCAGCTTTCTCCTGATCCCTGTCCGCTGTTGACTCTCCACTAGGGTTACTGGTGCCTTTCCTCTTTTCCCGTGAGGAAACTCCACGCCTTCTCCTGGTAACTTGATATACATCATTAAAGTTCATCACTACCCCTAGGAAACGCATGTCGACATCAGGTTGGTATGCGAGGTCGCCGAGCAGGGTGACAAGGCGAACGCGGAAATCTGAGGACAGTTCACGTAAACGCTCGCGGAGAGAGGGCAGTAGGTGGTCTTCACCACCTAGAAGTGCATCACCACTGGGAAGAGGTGTCCCCGGCGTATTTGGGTCCGCAGTCCACCATCTTTTCTGGTTTGGTGGCACCTCAACAGCCCCAAAAGCAGGGGAGTCTACTCTCCGAGTTGAACCAGATCTGCTTGGGCGCGTAGGCGGTTCCTGCGCGTCCTTATCAGTAACGCCCCATCGGCCTTGTGCTGTGCGGAGTTCAATTTTTGCGTTTAGCTCTTGCCGGCGGGTGAATTCTGCGACGGAGAAGGAGTATAAACCGTCCACTGCGTCCTTGTAGGCAAGCATCACTTTGAGTATTTGATGAAGTTGAGAGAGAAAAGAATCCTCTTTACTTCCAGAGGAACGCGAGAATGAGGATGATGAAGAGCCTAGCAGGCCTTTGTGGGTAATGGAATTAAGGTATCTGGTATGCGCCTCGATAAGGTCATCCAACGTGCATCCCGGTTTGGAGATAGCGAGTTGTAACTGGTCCCAGCTGGCTTCAATGACTTCAAATAAAATATAATATTGAAGTTGACAAACAAAATGTATCATCTCAGCGATAACACAACGGGCTTTTTTCCAGTCTGCTCCAAGTTTATCGTCCACACCACCTAATATTCCTCTTGCACCAGTCATGCAGCGTCGCCATGTACTTCCCAGTGCAAATTCAACTCTTTTCACTCTCCAGAGGAAATTGAACACTTTGAGGTATTGTGTTGAGGCCCAAGGGGTAATGATGACATCTACTGGAGCATCAATCTTATATTCCAGCGTGAAGCAATCCCAGCCAATTTCGCCGTGACTAAGTTCGAGCATGCGTGCATCTAGGCGCCTCAATACTTCAGGGGAATCGTGCTGAGCGTTAGAAGACCGTATAGCATGCTCGAGCTGGGCAGTCAAGGTATGACGGTATTGGGAGTTTGCAGGTCGATCAAGATTTGAGGCTAGACTTTCCATAAGCAGTGCGATGAAGTCTCCCTGACCAAGCAGCAGGTATTTTTTCAGAGCTTTGAGATGATCAAACAGTTTAAACTTAGTGTCCATAAGGAAAATAAGACGAGCCATTGTGGTTTTATATGCTTCATCAATATAGGTTTCAAGGGTAGCATTGTCGCCATAGTGCAGTGTCTTTGACGATTCACGAGAGTATGCAACGACCCACGCTGAATCCCCACAGCCATACCTAATGAAATTGAGTGATTTTCCGATCAAGAACACCTTTTTTGCGAAATCATGTGTCATGATGGTAGGAACCATGTCACTATCCAATTTATATTTCTCGTCCCAAACACTAGTTGCCGCTCTTCGTGGGTCAATGTCCGGTCGAGTTTCTGGTTCCACGACAAAAAATTCGTTGTAGGGATCCGATAGTTCACCATCGTATATCCATTGCCGAAGCATATTGTAAAATGGCCTCGTCACATGAGTCAAAAGCCTCTCAGCATAAGCACCAACAAAAGGGTCACCGTGGGAAGTTGAAAATTCGTGAATCATGGATATCAGCTGCCCTCCTCTTTTCTTCCGAGCTTCCTCTACCATCAAACTCATTAACCGTAGAGCGAGGGTGGCATCTTTCACCCATACAACGCATCTTTTTAAAGTCACTCCAGCCCCCATAACTGTTTTCTGATCGGACGAATCCTGGGAAACCGCAGTGAGAGCTCTCCTTATTTCCCCTTCTAAACTTGCTACCAAGCCAAGATAAGACCGCAGCTCGCTACCTACAGCTGCTCTTAAGCTCTGCTCAATCAAACCACCTTCAGCCTGTTTCACAAAATTGGACAATCCTCGATACAATAAACATGGCTCCGCAAGTGTGTGTAGAAGAGAAACTATAGGTGTAGGTAGAGTTCTTGGGAGTTTTAGAACGGATTGTGCCGAAAACTCAAAATTTGTTGTCGATAGCCCCTGTAGGAAGAATGGAAGATCACGAAGGATTTCTGGCTCTGATGGTTTGACCACGATAATATCTTGAATGGGAGGCTCTGATTCCTGGCTTGGTTGCTCGGCTGGAATGAAATCATCGATGTTCCTCACGGTTGAGCCAGACGGCTTTGGGTCATCCTCAATTTTACGTTTCCGCTCTGGTTGCTTGGACGCTTTCGGATCCCTCCATTCTCGTTGGGATTGGCTTAGCTCAATAGGGGGTGCTTCTCTTCCAATTGCAGAGGCTGAAGATCCCGGATTTATGCTCTCTGGCGCCTTTGTTCTTCTTGCCCCGAATTTATCCTTCATCGACATGTAATCCAACTGGCGTTCGTCAAGTAGCGGGCTACGAGCTCCCTCACGTAGCAGGTTTCCGTCCCTTTGGTCTGCATCCCCGCTGCGTGCTCCAATGCGGTAGAGTAAATATAGTATAGCCCATTTCTGGCTTAAGACGGGCTGAGTAAGAAGTCGCGAGTACAGGTTTGAGAACCGCACAGCTTTGTCTGGCGTTGTGTTCACTTTCAATAATCTGCGCTTGATGAGATCTGGTGCATTGTTGATAACCTCAACGGAGACCTCAGAGCTTGATCCAGGCTGACTCTTGTTGCCACTGCCGTAATTCCTGATGATGCGCCAAGCGTTCTCCAGGGCAAGCTGGTGTCGGAGCTCATCTCTCTCTGCCGCTTCTGCGCGTGCGTGACCGTCGCGATACGATTCTGAGCCGGTATCGTCATCTAGGATGTGAGGACTGGGAGGGAGAAGGGAGTCGACTAGCTGCGAAAGAGCATCTTCAATACGGCGGCTCCGGGGGTTCGCGGATCTCGGATGAGGAGCCATCGCGCAGAGGCATAAGAGTCTGGCATCTGGCCAAATATGTATGCCTTGGATGTTATCCTATTCCTCTCAGAGGTCTTATCAAAGTCGCGATCCAAAATGCTCCAATTACCTAATCAGGAACAAACTCCATGTTTGTACTGTTTGCACACTTGTAGTGCCAAGACGGGAAGGTCAGCCTCATTCAACTAGCCACAGAGAGTGAAGGAAATATGCGGATCAAGGTACAACGCTCTGTATTCTGTATGGAGGTTACTTTATTTTAGCCATTTCTCTAGTTAACTATGTATTCATCGCCTCCTTTTATTCAACTAACTAGTCACGGATAGTTACTGAGTTATAGCTAGGCTGGTGTTTAGTACTCGTAACCATCCTCGGGGAATAAGCCCAATGTGTAAGGGAAACGCTTCCATATTACCCGTGGTAGCTAATAAGTACGTACACCCTATTAGTTAATCAAGAGTATTGAATACCACAGTCCAGCCCCCCATTCATTAGAACTGGGAACGAAAAATACTTTTTTTTTTCTTTTCTTGGGTGTTTTCAAAATAAAATAACATGAAACGTTCTCACTCATTACCTCGATATTATCATAATTATCTCCAAGGATAAGCTTTTCCCGCCAAAGATATGTTGTTTTCAAATAATTATTGGCGTTCGTTATCAATAATAGAATGAAAGGACGTTGAAGCTAATATCTTCGACGAGAGAAAACAAGGGTTTTCGGAATTGTTGATTGTCGTTATTCGCTTCCCGTCAACCAATGTAACATTGGAAAAGGGAACATAACTCCGTACCCAGTCGATACTTAGTACCATGTGCATTTACCATCCCTACAGTGCTGGAAGGGCAGGCACTGGAGTTAAAAGAAAAAGTTAGCCATGAGGTTTGATGACGAGTTTAGGGTTCGTTCACAACATACCTTTCTGCAGTCCTTGCCACATGTTCCTGGAAGGCAGACACATTGACCATACACACACTTCTTGGGATGCTCGCACTTCTTGCAGTCATGCCCACAAGTATCACTTGGACAAATGCATTGGCCATTTTTACACTCTCGAGGGTGCTCGCACCTCTTGCAATCGGAACCGCAAGTATCTTTTGGACAAACACATTGGCCATTGATACACTTCTTAGGGTATTCACACTTCTTGCAATCAAAGCCGCAAGTATCCTTTGGACAAACGCATTGGCCATAGATACACTGCTTAGGGTGTGGGCACTTCTTGCAGTCATTTCCACATGTATCTTTTGGACAGACGCATTGGCCGTTCTTGCATTCTTTGCCTGGGGGGCACCTCTTGCAGTCTGGTCCGCAAGTATCCTTAGGGCAGACACATTGACCATATACACACTGCTTGGGGTGTTGGCATTTCTTGCAATCAAACCCACAGGTATCCTTAGGACAGACACATTGGCCATTCGTGCATTCCTTGGGACGTTGGCATCTCTTGCACTCAGCTCCGCAAGTATCCTTAGGGCACACACACTGGCCGTAAATACATAGCTTAGGGTGCTGGCATTTTTTGCAGTCGAATCCGCAGGTGTCCCTAGGGCAAACACACTGTCCATTTCTGCATTCTTTTCCGGGGGGACATTTCTTGCAATCTGGTCCACATGTATCTTTAGGACAGACACACTGTCCGTTGTTGCATTCCTTTCCAGGGGGGCAACTCTTACAGTCCGGCCCACAGGTATCCTTTGGGCAGACACACTGGCCGTCCTTGCATTGCTTGGAAGATTTGCACTGTATTCCGAATTATTAACAGCTAACTTGAGTTTTTATAGAAGAAAATGGTACGTACCTCCTTACAGTCGCTTCCACAGGTGTCTTTGGGGCAGACACACTGGCCATCCTTGCATTGCATAGGAGCTTTGCATTGCTTGCAGTCATTGCCACATGTTCCTAATGCGCAAGTACACTGTCCATTGATGCATTGCTTAGGGGCTTTGCATTCTTTACAGTCATTACCACAGGTGTCCTTGGGACAAACACATTGACCATCCTTGCACTGCTTGGGTGCCTTGCACTCTTTGCAGTCGTTTCCACAAGTACCAGATGGGCAAGTGCATTGGCCAGAAATGCACTGCTTAGGAGCTTTGCACTACAATGATGAAATTTTGTTAGTTATACGTGTGTGCTGGGAGGTATATAAATGCAAGGTGCAATATCACACACCTCCTTGCAATCGTTTCCGCATGTGTTAGGTGGGCAGATGCATTGGTGGTTTTTGCAGAACAGTGGAGACTTGCACTGTTGGTCAAGTGAATTAGCCCCGGACGTCTCGGTAACTATAGCAGAAAAAATGATAGGGAAGGGAAGCTTATGGAGGGAAAACATACTGGTCCACAGCAACACTCAAATCCATTGTGAGCAGCCTCTGAGACACAAGCTCCGACATTCTTGTATCCACATTTAGCAAAGTTGTCCTTGCACCAGTTGGCACACTCGCTATTATCATGGCCGGGGATGGCCAAAGACAACGCGGCTATAAGGTTCAATTAGCCCTTGCAGGGTAGTAGTTATGGCAGGGGCCGAAGTATGGGGTAACCTACTCAGGAGAGAGAGCAAAAAGAAGTAAAGAATCTTCGCCATCTTGAATCGCTTCTTAAGGTAAGTATCCGAGTTCCTTAGATTCAGATTTGCATTATAAAAAAGGGAGAATTTTAGAGAAATGCATCCCTTTTATCTTCTCCAGGACAGCTCATAGAGCCCATTTCGGGATATTAAACTTTCTTGCTCCTCATCTCAAGAAGTTGAATAGCAACAACATCTGTCAATGCCGGCTGCTCTGGAATCGATCAAAAATGTCAAATATTAGCGAGAATTAGAATTCAATCTTGCATTCCAGGTGTTAGCGAGGAGAGCAATCCAATCCTGCCTGTTCTAGAGCAGTGATGCTACCGTCAGCCTTGCCCAGGGAAAAAAAGAAGATATTGAAGAAAGACGTGGTTGCGAAAATTGACTGTAGAGAGCTTTTTCCCGCAGGCCGATTAGAATTGGAGCTAGGTAAGCCTCCAAGAGTCTTGGGCAAAAGCTTTTGTGGCGAAAGCCAGGTGGTTTGACCTAGTTAACTGACCAGCTCAAGCTTGGAGTTAGAGCTGGTTTAATTGAGAGATTGATTTAGACTATATTTCCGACATCCTGGGCTGCTCCGGGGATTTTGCGTTTGGAGGCTGCAGGTCCAGACTGATTGGCGGCATTCTAGCCTGCTCTGGCTGCGTTCAAGCTTACAGCAACGCTCAATGCTCTTCCTCAGTCTGGCTGGACTCGCGAAGCGGCTGGTTCCTCTCGCTTAAGGGACTCTCTGCTGGTGGTGTGTTGTTCGACCCGAAGGCCAGAAGATGGCTTGCTTGACTACCCTCAGACAGCTTGATTTGTTAACTAGTTGGCTAATCCCAAGTCAGTCGATATCCCAATTGCAGAGGATCTATGAATAGCACTAACCCAGGAATTCCTATCCAGTGGCCGTGTTGACGGTGGTTGGCTGCTGCTCCTCTTTCGTTTCCTGGTTCCGCTGGGACACCAACTTCAACTAGTCGAGTTAGCCGGGATCTGGGGTACAGGGACATCACAATGATGGAACCGCTACTCCGTACCAGAGAAGAGTGTGCAAGGGTGCAACCAAGTATCGGACCTTGCTGCAGTGGCAGGATGGTAGCCGGCAGTCACTAAGACGTACTCGGTACACCCCTCAATTGCCTGTGTTACCTGAAGCAGAGTTTAAAAATCCTTCTAGCCAAGTACCTTCTATATGCTAATGAAAGAGAATGAAGCTGTATCCTAGCCCTAGATACTTGTTATCGGCGAACCTGGCGTTGATCTCGCTGGCTGAAGCTAGGAAAGGGCAGACCCCGACGTCTGCGAGTGCTCAAATGTATACCAGAAGACAGCTCCAGAAGCATCCATACAGGCCGAATCCATCAAATGCCACTGGATTCATGCGGGATGCAGGCTCTGTCTGCTTATTGTTTTTTTCCCCTTCTCTTTGGCCACCGACGTCGTTCTTTTTCCATTGATAGGTGTCGTTGGATTTTGATGTCTTCCGCCCTTCTTGGCGGGTCCATGCCCGCTCCTCCTCGCTAATATCGAGTCGCCATCGGATAGATATTGGGTAGCCATGCCTCAGGAGCTGAGCCAAAGGTACGCCGGGCGGAGAGATAGAAACGCTTCATCAATGATGAGCCTATCTATATCACGAGATACCTTTGACCGTTTTACACCATTCGCCCCTTGTGTTACCAGACCGCCTCCTGGGGTTGAAGATTTGCTGGTCATCATTGTATCCAAGGCTTCTGAAACGCATAAGATACATGACGTTGAAGCTTTCGGTACCTCTGCCAATCGCTAGAGAAGTCACTTCGCTTTGCCTCTGGGATATACTTCTCGTTGCAGTTGTTCAATTCAATTGAACGAAAACTTTAGGCAACGCGATGCATCCATATACCATAGTTATCACTCTTACTCCTGCGGCTGGTCTTTGGTTCAACGCTGCTAATATCCATACTTTCTCTCTTCCCTTGTTCTTTCTCGTTTCTTTTCCTTTACCCGCATTTCCCCTCCTTCTCGTGTTCGATTCGATCCAGTACCTTTTCCTATGGCCTCTTTGGTTCTGGGCTTTAGAGCGGAATCACTGCCCAGAAATTGAACCATAGATGTGGAGGCTCCGCCATTCACATTATACTTTTACTCTCAGGTTTAGGGCCTGCCTTGGCTCTTTCATCGTTGAGAAGGGCTTTGACTTGTTCTTAGCCCTGTATGTCTCACAGCAACCGCATTCCATGGGTCTTACAATTTGCAGAGAGGTCGGCTAAATAATGCCCTTCTTTGGTTCTGCCATTTGCTGTCTTCATGCACTGCTGAATCATTCAAAAAAGAGGTTCACGTTCATTTCCAGCTGCTCAGGTGCCTAACTCTCATCACCTCTCTCATCTGATCTATCATTTCTTGTGACCTCCTCTCTTCATTCCGGGAAACGAAAAGGCTCATCCTCTAGCTGTCATCAAGGCCAGTTGGCTATTTTTTCAGCTTATCTCCGGCGTTATTACACCCCTGTCATTGTATTTTGCCAGGACCAGAGCTTTCTACCTTATATTTCCTACTTTGGTATTATTCCTGCTTATTGAACATCTAGAAGTTGTTACCGGATGGGCTAATCTGATAGACCGCTGGACAACTCTAACCTACCTGACCTACTACGAGCTTACATACTTGCCGTCATCAATGCACAACATTCCGTGTAACGCGTCTTGCCTGAAGCGCAATTCATGAATTTTGTCCTAAACAATCCTTGTGAATCTCCTTGATTTTATGTGAAGTTTCACGTAAGACATCAGTAAGCCACAGTATGCGTCTCTCTGCTGAACAGACTGAACGAATTCAAGCCCGAGGACAACGACTAGGTTTATAACATCAACGCCACCATCGTGGTATTATATTTCAAAGTCAGTAACCTCCTGGCAGGCGTCGGAATCTATTGTGTTAGAATAGGCGAACAAAAGCTGCCAAATAGTAGTGGGATGCTAGAGTCCAATGAGATAGCATATATCTGTCATTCATGATGATTCCATGTAAGATGACTTTTGAATGCGGCCTGGAGCTTCTAGATCTAGACTATTTGGACATCTTGGTTCGCTCAAAGTTGACTTGAGAACCTTGGTGTCTATATGCCTTTTGTCTCATAGGGGTGTGGACCATTGGTTGGCAGGATCCTGTTATCTCCCGCTGTTGGCAAGTACCGCAACGGCGAAGTGGTCGTTCTTTTAAGACTGAAGACTGTTCCTTTACCTGGAAGTATACCTCCGGGAAGAAATGTTAACCCGTCTAGCAATATAATCAACTAGCTATACTGAAAATGGCCTCAATTCATTTGTTTTTTGCTGGCTAGTGAAGAGTTGATGCGAAAATGCGTTGGGGGAGGAGGCAAGCTGGGTCTATGGGATATTAACTAACCATCAAGTTGCTTACTCCTCGCAGCCAGCCATGATCTCAAGAACCAGGCAATTAACAGTGCTCTCCTTTCCATTAATAAAATCGTGTCGCACTTTCCTGTCTACCATTTAATGTTCCCCTTTTCTGTACACAAATCGATATATATGTTCTACTTGTGGGTTTTCTGCCATTTTGTTGGGCTGACGATGAAATTGAGTATATAGAATTGTTGTTGATATTCCGTAGATAAAAACGAAGAACAGGCCATACAGGCTGCGCTAGATACATGAGTAAAGTAAAGATGACTACCTAATTATTAGCCACGTTTTGCATCAAATACTTCCGATACAGGGAGAAACCAAGAGGTTGCGGGTAACGCACACCAGATTGTTTTTGAGGTCCCTATTTGGTATTAAACCACTATTTACAAATAATTCTAGAAGTAACTCGTAGAAATAGGGCATAAGTCGGCATATATTTCTCACATCATATATATCTACCAAGTTGCACTAAGGGGGTTGGACTAACGGCAACAGCGAATGGTTCATACGTCAAATGAGAGCTTCATGGTGGAACCTTAACTTATATCCCGTAATGACGCCTTCAAGAAACGGGAGCGAGAAAGATAGACGGAATTCGAAACACCGGACCAAAAAAATTTGAGATTGCATATCTGTGTGGGTATATATGCACTTATGACCTAGGTGGTTTTCTCCCAAGCTGGTTTCGAAGTTCCTCTCGAAAATACTGGAAGTACTTCCCGAGTCCTGGCCCTTTAGAAAGTAACCCCATGTCAGCATGGCAAATGTATAATGAAGATAAAAGCCAAATACCATCTATGTTTGTCCCTCCCATATCTTCCGGCGCCTTGCCATATCTGAACTCTTGAACCGACTTGTGAATGCGTTGGACGGCTCGATGGAAAGTTGGACTTGCCAGAAGCTGCAAGGTATCAGCAGAAACAGTATTTTAGTAGGGGGAGCTGTTTATATAATTATTACCCTGGCGGTAAGCCACACCTAGATAAATCAAGTCAGTTAAAGAAACATTTCAACCTAGTTTGGATGTCCATATGTACCTCAAGGAATCTCAGCCACATCCTGGCGGCTTGCCTTCTTCTGTATGCGCGCGTTTACTGGATCCTGTCCAGAGAGGAGCGATGGTAAACGCAGCACGTCATGTCTTCCTCGCCCTTCCGCCTTTCCCTTGCTCTTGGTACTCCGTCGTCTCCTTCTCGCCGCAAGAAATCAAAATATCAGGAAGCTGTTGCTTATATAACAAACAATATTACTTAATCATTAATCACGTGAATACCCACTTTTCTTTTTTTTGGGTGCGCGCTCGGGCCCAACTTTACTTTTTCCTCCTTCGACCTCGCAGGGAGAAAAAAAGAGAAGAAAAAAAGGACAAAGCAAAAGAGGCGTCTTTGCTTGTCGTTTAGCGCGCGACGGCGGCCTCGTTCTCCTTCTGTTCCTCCCACTTTGCGGCGGGAGCCCGTTGTTTTGCTGCGTGTTCCCTTTCTTTCGTTTCACCTTGATAGTCGGCTAGCTGAACTAGGACCAATCGGACCGCTCAAGGCCTTCCTGCGTGGGATTCAGCTGTTGTGATAATTAGCGCCCTTGGTCCTTAGTTACATGTTCCGTTCCAGGGTAGCTGTGCTCCCTCGCATCTCCTTATGTTCGACTGTTAATCGGACATTAAGGCCAGTACCTTACATTGCGCTTTCGACATCTTACCATTTAGTCTCATTACTTTTCACCTCTGACCGACAGTTCGCACTGCTGCCAACCAAACTATCGAGACGCCGGAGTGAGCCAATCACTTCTTCGCTGCACCCCCTCTTTTATCCATCCTGCTTTCTGCCGTGGCCAGATAGGCAGTCGAAAATCGCCATTCACAACCCTATATAGTTGGCTGAGGGTGCTGATAAGGTGCCGAGGATGTTGGGCTGACGGAATGTCAACATAATATCGTTGGCAGGTCCTCGATTCTAGAATCTGGGCGTTTCTTCGGGTATAAGGGGCGCAAAAGGATAGTTACCAAGGTGGAAGGAGGTGCTAAGAAAAGCACAATCTAACCGGCCTGACAGCTGAAAGCTGATAGACAGATTCATTATGGACGGACAACGTCAACAGTATATCCCTGGAGCTCCCATGGGAACCCTTCCTCAGGGTCATATTCCCTTTCCTCCTCCTCCGCCTCGAACTCAAGCCTCACATGGCATAACTCTACCGCCGCCGCCAGGACCTCCACCAACCTCATCATATGCGCTCCAGGGGATGCAGCATAACTGGTCGAGACAAGGGATGAACCAACAATATCCGCCCCCGCCCCCGATAATGCCAGTAAACCACGCTCAAAACCAGCATTTAGCAGCGTATCAACAACAACGAAAGCAAGGGTCCCTTTCTATACAGCCCACCATGAGCGCTGATGACCCGCCTCTTACGTCTGCCACTTACATTCCAGGAAGAGGGACATTTGGTCCAGGCGTAGGAATTCCGCCTCTTGTTACCCACGAGTCTCATTTTCAGTTCGGCGGCCGGGATCCTTACCCTTATCAACAGCAACAAGATTTCGGGACCTTCAGACAACAATATTACAAACAACAACAGCCAAATGAAGGGGTAGCCCAACATCACCTGGCCCAAAGACCATATCAGCTATCGATACCCCAATCCGCCCAACTAGATTCGATTCCTACTGGACAATCGACCATGACAACATATAACTCCAATCCCCAGGCAACATTACCTCCCTCTGATATTCAACAACATACCAACCAAACCTCGAACAATGCTAATGCAACGCAATCAAATGGAGCCACACCTCATGGTGATGCAGAAAAATGGCCGTTGGATCGGGTGTTACTCTGGCTAGCTAACAATGGCTTTTCGCAAGACTGGCAGGAGACATTCAAAGCATTAGATCTAAAAGGATCTACATTTCTCGAGCTGGGCTCGAGGGGCAACCTTGGCAAAATGCATCAAGTTGTATACCCTCAACTAGCAAAGGAGTGTGTCAAAAGTGGGACCGGATGGGATCATGCCCGCGAGCGGGAAGAAGGGAAACGTATGTGTAAGCTCATTCGGCGGATTTCTAGTACCCTTGGATCTGACACCGGCGGACATGGACGGTATTACGAAAATGCGGCTTCACACAGTGCATCCACAGATGGCGGGATAGAAAACTCGCCCAATTTAAACCGGGAACCCATGTCAGCTGTATCGAATAATGTTGCCTCCGAAAACAGCCCTGGTCCCCAGTTTGCTGAAGTTGACACATCAAATACTGCACAAAGACAGTATTCAAGTCAACATATGACTGTTCCGAACACTGACACCGCGACAAATGATGGTAATGGACATGATGGTACCCTTCGTCGAAAGCAGAGTCCATCGATTTCAAGTGACACGGGTTTCCCACCTCCGACATACTCTGACAGTAAATCTCACGCTAATAGCCCTGCCGCGCAATTTGCATCTCTTGCTTCTCCCGGTCATCACAATAAACGAAATAGTTCTGACTCAACTATGAGCCGTGGCTTATCATCTCAGGGTGGGACTGCTCCCAGCGGTCCAAATTCCTCTATTCGGACCAGCATCGGTGCTGCACTCGGAGACTGGCGTGCTGGGCACAACTCCTCTCCGCAAGAACAGCAGAAACAAGTGAATGAGACTCCCCATACTCAGGGCAAAAGTCTGTTCCACATATTTAGAAAAAAGAACAACCATGAGAGTCATCATCAATCCTCCGATGAGATGTTTGATTCTCCAACAAGCCCGGGGGTTGGCGTTCGCAACACTCCCCCTTTTGCCACTTCCTGTCAGGTACCATCAACTGTACCAGATTACGACAAACCTCGAGGCCAGTCGTGGGGTATACCACCACCTTCACCCGCCAAGAAATTTGTATTTGGAACAGTTGATGGATGGAACTTTCGCTTGATTGACGTTTCCGATGTTGATGCTGCTGATTCACTCCGGGCACTCATCTGCAATAGTGTCGGTATCAAAGATCCCGGAAGCGCTTTGATTTACCTCACTGAGCCCGGCCAGATCATGCACGAAGAACCCCTTAGTGACACTATGCTTGTTGTCAATCGTCGTGCCAGATCTGACCACTTGGGTAGTTTGAAGTTCTTCATCCAGAGTATTGCCATGCCACCATCAGCGGGTTTAGGGGTCACTTTTGAACGATCAGTGAACGGTTACAGAGTCCCATTGGATATGACTGAAGATGATAGTGCAACTCGAGTTTCTACAGCACGACGAGTTCCTCCAGCGGAGAGATCCCAGAATGGCTTATCCAACACAAGTGTCTTTCCAACTCCTAACGGAGGTCAGGCCGCTAACTTAAACTTTTCGTCCGACCAAGAAAAGGAGGTCCTCATACAACGTGCGCACGAACAGCATCTCCGCGATGCCGAACGTAAACAGAAGGCTTACCTTGAATCCCGGAAGGATAGAATACAACGAACAGAAATCACTACTGGAAATACTGCTGTTAGTATCAAGGGCGACCGTGTTATCGATTTCAACGCTCCTCGAACTTCTCCGTATGAGGATAAAAGACAAGAGACTCTGATTCCGTTGCGCAAGCCACCACTAGCCCCATCAGAGTCGAATACCCTCACTAAAGTCAACTCCCTTAGCAAGAAACCTGAGGATCTTCGAATGAGGAATTCAAAGGAGTTCCAGCCAGATTTCCACAGGCAAGCTTCCTCAGATGCCAAATCTAATTCTCCAGGGATTGGCTTTGGTCTAGGGGCTGCTTTGGCGAGTGTTGGAAAGATGTCAGGAGTAATTGGAACACCCATGGGATCATCTACTGTTCCCAGCCACCCTGCTGACAGTGCAGTGAGGACAGAATCTCGCCTCTCTGAGTCTGGGGCCATATCACCAGGTACAGCTGCATTTTCTGAGAAAAATGTGCCGGCTCGCAGTGAAAATGTCGAAAGAGATAATGATAACGCTGTTCGAAATCCTGTCAGCGAATGGACTAGCCAACCAGATGAGCGTCCTGCTGCATCATCAGATTCTACGCTGCCATCGAAACCAACACTACAAACACGAAAGTCTTATGGTCCTGATTTCGATTTCCAGGAATCTACCGTTCCGTTTGCCAAATCTCCCTTACCACAAGAGGATTCAGATGAAGATTCTGATTCTGGCCTTTTCGCCAAACCTATAGCACGACCGGCCCCTCCCCAGGCTAAGAGGAAACCGGTTGCAAGCAGCTCTAAAATCGAGGAACTGAAACCGACTTTGAAGGTTAATACGGAGCCTAGGTCTGTCAAGGGCCGTTCTGTGGCATTCAAATCGCCAACCACGGCAGCAGTCTCTGGGGGGAATTTCCCAGGAAGTTCCATGTTCGATGGAACTGAAAATCAGAATTCCGCTGATGCTGACACAAGCAACCCATCTACCGATGATCGCGATTACGACAGACGACGTGAATCATTCGTCAGGGATGATATTTGGGCAAGCAGACCCCCTGTGGAAGGGATGATTGATCATCTAGACGACTTTTTCCCGGGCGTTGACCTAGATGAACCTTACCTGGATGGGAATGCCCAGTCTCCGCCCTTATCACCTTCCGGACCATCCTCTCGGGATGAAGCAGAATCGGAAGCAACAGATATCAGTGCCGCTACAACACAAACTACTGGCACGACGACGGCATATACAACCATGACGGACCTTCCAGATGTGCTAGGGTCAGCGGAATCAACACTTAAAGCAAAGAGAATACCAAGTACTGTGGCGCACCGGAACTTGTCACGCTCAGGAGGACTGAACAGGATGAAATCCATTCGTGAAGTAGCAAAGGGAGCCCATCAAGTGAACCGACACCAGAGTATACAAAACAAGGGTGCAGCTGCATCTGGGATCCTTCGAAGGAAGAGTACCAAAATGTTTGGTGCTAAAATAATGCAAATTAGCCCAAAGCCAGGGACACGATTAAGTGATTTGGACCCAATACCACA
This sequence comes from Trichophyton verrucosum HKI 0517, assembly GCF_000151505.1. NCBI lineage: Eukaryota > Fungi > Ascomycota > Eurotiomycetes > Onygenales > Arthrodermataceae > Trichophyton > Trichophyton verrucosum. Next base: position 25,345 of record NW_003315551.1, read on the forward strand.
ACAGCCCTCTGCAATGATACAACAAGGCAAGCTTCCACAGCGTCAACCTACTTTCCGTATCATCAGGGGTCAACTGATCGGAAAAGGAACATATGGAAGAGTTTACCTGGGTATCAACGCCAATACTGGTGAAATTTTAGCTGTGAAACAGGTAGAGGTGAACCAAAAAGCTGCCAATTATGACAAAGACCGCGTTAAAGAACTGGTTGCTGCCATGGACCAAGAAATTGACACCATGCAGCATTTGGAACACCCTAATATCGTTCAATACCTCGGATGCGAGCGAGGGGACCTTTCGATATCGATTTATCTTGAATATATTCCCGGAGGTAGTATTGGAAGTTGTCTTCGAAAACATGGAAAATTCGAAGAGAGTGTTGTGAAATCCTTGAACCGCCAAGTGCTAAGTGGTCTTGCTTATCTGCATGACCAGGGAATTCTTCATCGAGATCTAAAAGCTGATAATATCTTGCTTGATCTTGATGGTGCATGCAAAATTTCCGATTTTGGTATCTCGAAGAAGAGTGATAACATTTATGGTAATGATGTTACCAATTCCATGCAGGGTTCGGTTTTCTGGATGGCCCCAGAAGTAGTTCAATCCCAAGGCCAAGGATATAGCGCCAAAGTTGACATCTGGTCACTTGGCTGTGTGGTCCTGGAGATGTTCGCGGGTCGACGACCATGGAGCAAAGAAGAAGCTATCGGAGCGATTTTCAAGCTGGGGAGCTTAAACCAAGCACCTCCTATTCCTGAGGACGTTGCACTTGCAATTGAACCCGCTGCTCTTGCATTCATGTATGACTGTTTCACGATGTGAGTCACCCTCCTGTTATTAACCGCAAATGAATATTGTCCTACCTTATACTGACTGACACCTTATCTTAGCGATACTTTTGACCGTCCAACTGCCGAAACTCTGTTGTCACAGCACCCGTTCTGCACGGTTGATCCAAACTTTAATTTCCTTGACACCGAGTTACACGCCAAGATCCGACATGTCCTTTAAGGGGCTTTCAATTACATGTTCATCTTGCCTCGCGATCGGCCATTTTCTCAAAATTCAAGGTCTTACTGGTATAGGTTCCTATCTTCTTAGTCTACAAATTAAGGGTCTGTTCCGCTATTTTATACCCAAATTTCCGTTTCATTTTATTGCTTTTAACTCCATTTGTGACTCTTCATATGGCAGTTCATTTGAATGTTTATTCTGAAGGTGCCTCTAGAAGTTCTCTTATGATTGCTATATATCTGTTATGAAGCCAGCTGGTATGAGCGTGGGAAGCATAGGCGTTTCCAGGATTTTCTCTCTGCCCCTTTAAATGAGATCGTCGCGTTAGTACCTACTCTCTCCATACGCATGATTGTAAATATTGTGAATTTCAAATGCGCCACGTTCGAGAAATGGAATCTGCTCGCCATAGTCGCAATAATAAGGTTAAAATGCCCAAGATAACTAATTCGCACCTGACCTGAGCCTCATTTGTTTAGTCAGCAGTCGAGATAGGGAAATTCTTAAGCAGACGACGCGGTTTCAACGACAGACAAGTTGGTCAAATACTAACCTCACCGAAATATGGCTTCATTATCTTTTACATTACTGCCTGAAGCGCTTATGCAGCTTCGTGATGTTTTGATTTGTCTATCTAAATTCAATGAAACTGTCTCAATCGAAGCAGAGCCTGACTGCGTAAGCTTCAACCGTGTTACTACCGTTCCCCAATAGCAGTAAATCTCGTAAGGCAGTTGAGATTTACGTTTGTTATTCAGGTGAAGAGATTATTAACTTATATCCGTATCATGCTCTCTAGCTACGCCTGTCAACATTGAACGTTACCAAATCTGGTTACGCATCATATAGATTAGATGCACCGTCCTTCTTTTCACAATACTCATATAATACGCCATTGAATAAGGACAAAAATGGAAAGGATAAGATTTCTTGTCAAATATATATCAAAGTACAGCTTCCCTATTAGTTATAGATATTATAACACCCAAGCTGACAAGGATTCTTTTTAAGGCACTATTATCTGTGTTCAAGGGACGGGCTGGCGATTTCAAGGACAAAGATACTGCAATTGAAAAGTGTGAAGCCCAGTTATTCGACAGCCCAGAGGAAACAGAATGTCGTTTTGTGGTACAGATGATTTGCAAGCATGGTGAGTGAGCCAATAAACTTTACCTGGAATATTCCTGCATTAACATACTCTTATTAGGTGTTTTGAGGACCTACAAGCTCATCTATGAGCCAGCTGATGTTCAGCATGCAATTTTCGCTAGATCAGATTCCCAAAATCAGTGGAGTGTGGATTCCAGATTCTTGCGTGAAATACTTGAACATTTTGGCCGTGGCGCAGAGCATTTAGACGTATATTGTGAAGATGGCCGGGCAGTGTTCACTAGCTATACAGAGAAGGTTATAGCAGGGACAGGTATGCTGGTGTTAACATTCATATATTCATATATTTTCCTTCCAGCTAATGGTGTATAGAAATACTGAAACAGCCAGTTCATACATCCGTGGCAATCGAGACACGAGACTTTGTCCATTTTAGCGTCGAAGAAGGACTACATGTTGCTATCAACTTAAGAGATTTTAGGGCTGTTATTCTTCATGCAGATACGCTCAAGGTCCCCATCACCGCTCGGTATACACGGCCGTGTCGACCTCTACAATTCTCCTATGGTATACCTGAGATGACTTGTGAAATCACGCTGATGACGCGTGGGGAAGGCATTGATGAAACGGAGTCGGTTCCATCGCAGAGTAATGGGGTGCGGGAGGTTCCAGCACGACCTGCGCAACAAGTTGCAGTGAGTGTGAGTGCTGGGGGAGATGGAGTTGCCAGGGAACAGCAGCAGCCGACGCAGGTACATGCGCAGGTACAACCCGAACCACAAATATCGATGCTGCCACCAGCCTCTCACGGGCAAGGTACGAAGCAGATCACATCCCTTGCTCCTGTCGCGCCAATAGATCATGAGAGCTTGTTTGTTGCAGCAGACGATGATCGCCAGTGGGATGAGCCTCAGTACGAGGAGGAAGAGAGGGAGGATATGCTTCGATGGGACTCAAACCTGGACCAGGTAAAGACCTTTCTCATGCCCATAGATTACTTGATATTGATGAAATCGTTGGTAATAGGAGGCCTTGCGGCAGAATATCGGAGGCACTATCCAAGACAGCGTATCTAAGATGGAAGCAAGTTCCGGGCAGGACAATATTGACGCTAACCGGATGGAAGACAACGCGATGGGAATTCCACCAACCCAGCGGATATCTCAGGTAAGGCCGGATGACATTCTTTTATTTATTTATTTTTTTTTTTTTTATTATTTTTCCTCCATTACAGTGCTTACCGAAATAGATACGTGGTCTATTTGATTGACCTGCTGTTTGGGAATCATACTATCTAACTTCAGGTTCAGATAGCAAAACCCAACTTGTAGCGCACCCAGCACCAACAGCCTCGATGCTGCTGTTATCTATCGGCAGTTGGACTTCATTCCAGTGTCCGGCAACGTTGCCTTGCTCATCAGTTTCCGGGCCACAATTGCCGTGCTCACCCCATCCAAATGCAATCAGAGTCCTATGATCGATTGCGCCAACAACGTGCTCGCTTCCAACGGCAAGGTAATCTAGAGCGGGCATTGTGGCAGTCGGCAATTGGCCTCTATCATTGCGGCCCCAAGCCAGTACCGTGCCATCACGGAGATGTACATATACGCCATGCCAACTAGCGGTTAGTGACTTGTATGGAGCTACCATGGAAGGAGCAGCAGATGATAGGGCCCATTTATCTGGTCCAAGTATGTAAAGTGACTCTGATGAAGCGCCAGAGTAAGATAACGATGCCGAAGAGGTGGTTGTCAGTACGGTGAACTCCCTACCACAGCTGATCTCTCGAATATGGCCGGGCAGATTACCACCCACCACTATCTTTTGTGGCGACCAGACGACCTTCTGACTAACCTTGTCGGCTCCCAGCTGACCCTTTCTCGCTGCTCCCCAGCCGTATATTGTGCCATCGTCTAATAGAACTATGGTGTGGGCCATACCGCTGGCGATGGATATGACATCACTACCAACTGGTGGAAAATTCGGTATCTTCGTTGGCAACGTCCTCTCTGTGACGTCTGGCCCTAGACCAAGTTCACCCTTTGACCCGTGCCCAGAGACAAATATAGAGTCTTTGTTGACATCTACAAAAAAGGAAGCAGACCATGTTGCAGAGATATTGGAGAAGGTGGAAACCTCGCGACGGGCAAGAGCAACATCGGCAAGCGGCTCGGCGATAATGACACGCTGAAATCTGAGGAGATTCTGGGTTGAAGCGTGCGTGGCACACTCGCCATGCAGATTGGAACCAGCGGCGTACACTCTGCCACAGGCCAGTCGAATCAAGGTGTGGTTCCCGCCAGCGATGAGCTGCATGAGACTGGGACTGAGGCTATCTCTATCTCCCGAGGCAGGCGAAGGGCGCTCGTCCCCCACGAAAAGACACCTCGCTGGCGTATTGACATCTTCCATGTGCCCGATCGCCAGCTGGCCTGCACCGTTCGAGCCAAAAGCGTAGAGGTGCATCATCGCGAGCCCACCACGTTCCTCAGCTGGCAGCGTTTCGTTCGAGACGAAGAAAGGGAGCAGAATGACCACGGGCAGAAGCCCGGGGAGTGCAACAGCCCAGGGACAGGCCTGGGAAACTGCTGGCTGCTGTCTATGCCTAACAACAACCCCTTCAGCCTTTCCCCCTGGTCGGCCCAACCAACCTACAAGTAAGCTAGAAAGCAGCAGAAGGGGGGAAAGTCAATAAATCCCTCACGCAAAGCACAGCCAGAGAAATATTACTGAAGGAAACGAAGCCTTCAAAGCAAAGATATACTTTTCTCCCGATGCTTACGGAGTACTTAGTTACAATATTAGCAGGTCGGTTATCATTGGCCTACGAACGGAAGCTTGCGCTTAACCACAGGTGACTAAGCGAGATAATGCAAGATGCCAACTCCATTTCTTCGTTATCAGTCAAAATAGAAACACAGGTGTCGGTGCATAGACGATATGAATGTCTATCACATCAGGGAGCAGAGAAGCTTGTTGCCTTGGATCTCTTACCATCCTGGAAACTAGAAACGACCCTGCCCCCTTCGCTGCGGAAGCTGGAACGTTCGCGATGTTACTAGCGGGACGCCACCCGGACAACTCCCGAGCAAGGGGCTTGGGCAGCAAGGGAGAAAAGAGAACCCCCACTAACTTGCCTGGTACAGGGCAGCCCGCACCGTCAGGATTTCAGGATGACGGGGTGATGTCGCGAACTCACCCCCCCGGAGTAACATCGCCGGCGTCGCAACTGCTAGCCAACCTCCTGTCCACGCCGACGCTAGGCTTCATGAAAAGGATACAGGCCTCGCAACTACCTACCTGGCATTCCTGCTCGCGGGATTGCTGTTCATCCCTCCTTGGCGAATAGCTGGGGTGGCCTAGGGACGGAAGCTAGTGGGAGGAACGAAGCAACTCGATCGGAACAAGCAGGGAGCAGCAGCTGTTCACAGAGGGTTTGTTTCGAATTAAGGAACACACAGATGGACATGAAAGATAATGTGACACTGCTGGTTACCTTATCTTCACCTATCAGATATCAGTGACGGATCTCTGGCAACTATCAGGTGCTACACTGGAAACCTTTTGAGAACATTCTTGGGAACAAGAATCTCCATCCCGGAGAAGTTATCTTCCTTTTTCCGGTCTCTGCGTTCTGATTCGAGGCGATGACGCAGGCCAAGGGGGTGCAGGCCAAGTGGGGAGCAGAGCATGCAAGCCGAAAGCCAGTCAGATTGCTTCTACAGGGAGGGGGGGCGTTGCGGGAGATGATTTCATCGGAGGTTGCTCTAGTACTTTGGGGACATGAAGGTCCAGGCAAGTGAAAGGAAGAAGCAAAAAGAATACTTATATAGCTTGCCTCCTCGGGCGCAGGATGGATGTATATTAGTTATCTCTGGTGTCTCTGGTACATCGAAACTACTTCCCTGCCAGCCCTGTTTTATGCTATACAAACCTAGCTTAGAATACCATTCAATTGGAAGATAGACATTCGCCTTGAACCAAGTTTCAGATCCTTTACTGCTTTGCTCGCTCACTTGCCTGCCCCGTGGTTGCACCGGAAGTGAATTACACGAATCAAAGGCGTACAGAGTAGAAGCAACAGAGAGCGCGGAGAGAACCTGCGCTGCAAACAATACAAATAAAAGGGCCGTCCGCAGAACCAACCGTCAAGCTGGCGTCCTCAACTCCCAACTTCCTTTCCTTTTTCTTTTCTTCTCTCCTCGCCCTCCCCACTACCTCCGTCACGTCGATATTAAAAGCCATTAGCACTGCTCTCTCCTCGGCAATCTCTCTCTTCCACGCGTCTCCTTCAACGAGAGCTCTAGCAAGGCAAAAGACCGCTTCATCAGCTACCCTTTCTGCGTCCGCGTCCAGCAAGATGCAATCCAAGAAGGCGATCCATTTCGGCGGCGGCAACATCGGCCGTGGCTTCGTTGCCGAATTCCTTCACGAGTCGGACTATGAAGTCGTCTTCATTGACGTGATGGACCAGGTCATCGAGAACCTGCAGAAGTCAGAGTCCTACACCGTCACCGAGATCAGCTCTGCCGGCGAGAATGTCAAGAAGATCACCAACTACCGCGCCATCAACTCAAAATATAACATGGAGGATGTCATCCGTGAAATATCCACTGCTGAAGTTGTCACCTGTGCTGTTGGACCCAATATCCTCAAGTTTATTGCCTCTCCTATTGCAAAGGGTATCGATGCCCGCACTATCGAACGCCCTCTTGCCGTCATCGCTTGCGAGAATGCCATTGGAGCAACGGATTCCCTGGCCTCTTTTATCAAAGAGCATACAGATAAGGATCGTCTTGCCACCCTTTCTGACCGTGCCCGATTTGCCAACTCTGCCATTGACCGAATCGTGCCCACCCAGGACCCCGATGCTGGCCTAAACGTCAAGATTGAGAAGTTTTATGAGTGGGCGGTTGACCAGACTCCATTTGGTGACTGGGGCCACCCAGACATTAAGGCCATCCACTGGGTTGACAACCTTGAGCCATACATTGAACGCAAGCTCTACACTGTTAACACTGGCCACGCCACTGCCGCCTACTATGGGTATAACTCTGGGAAAAAGACCATCTACGAGGCTCTTTCTGACCCCCGTATTAAGAAGATGGTTGACGACGCCCTAAGCGAAACTTCTCGGCTCATTATTGACAAGCATGGCATCCCAGAAGAGGAGCAGCGTGCTTACGTCAATGCTATTATCGAACGTATCTCTAACCCATACCTGGAGGATGTCGTGGAGCGTGTTGGCCGTGCGCCTGTCCGCAAGCTGGGCCGAAAGGAACGCTTTATTGGCCCTGCTTCCCAGCTCGCTGAGAGAGGCCAAAAGGTCGATGCTCTGATGGGTGCGGTCGAACAGGCTCTGCGCTTCCAGAATGTATCTGGTGACGATGAGAGCACTGAGCTAGCCAAGATCCTTCGTGAAGAGAACTGCGAAACCGCCACCCAGAAACTGACTGGGCTGGAACCTGACCACCCTCTGTACGACCGTGTTGTTGAGAAGGTTAGGAAGGTCCAGAATGAGTCTAGGTACGTCAGGGCATTGGGCAAGATATGACTTGAGAGGGGTATAATTAACGCTGTCCTACAGAGATATGATGCCTTCCGTCTTGTAAATCAGCGCAAGAACCATGGAGAAACAATGCCTATCTGTCCCGTGAAGCTGCACAAGCACCTGCAACTCGACAGTCGGAACCCAAATCAACAAACGCCTCTTTGCATTATTAGCAAACAGTGACAACTGGAAGGACATTCCCTCCTCCAAAGGATCAGCGAAAGCAACAGAATAAAAAGAACAAAAAAAAGAAAAAGAAAGAGAACCAACAGCAAGCACTCTAACCAGTATGATTAACGATGTATCTATTATGCCCCCTTTTTCCCCTTTTCCTTTTCATCTTCTATTTCGGACTCGGGCTGGGCGTCGGCGTACAAGGAGCCAGGCCAGCGTTCACAGCATTACGGACATGAACACATTAGTGATTCCAGCTAGCTAGTTACGAGAACAATCTCGACATGCCGCCATGAGCGAGCTGAAGCAATGAAATACAATTTGTAGCTCTTAGTCCTCGTCTTCTCATCTTCTCGACATGTTTATTTTTTTATTCTTTTTTTTTTTTTTCGGGCGGACGGGGATATCTCCACGTGATCGGCTCGTGCAACTACTTTTATCCGACATCCGAACAACCGTAATTACGTAATCTCGGCGGATTAAAAGATTCGGCGAAAGAGACGGAAAAAAAAAAAAAAAAAAAAAAAAGAAGCTGGAGACCGCAAGGGACAAGAGAGGGACAAGAGAAGGCGAGAGAAACGGGAGGAAGGAGTCGGGAGTGCATCGAGAGACGGGCGGATAGGGACAAGGAGCGGCCATGTCCATCCATGCTTGGAAAACCAGTGAGGATGCGGCCAGGGATGTCACTTGCATAAGGTACTCCTTTTTATAGGCTGCGTATTACTCCGTTCCTCGCAAAAGCCCCAGTCGATTGATAATATCTAAGTATATATGTACTACATAGAGCCCTGGTATATCCGGCCAGACGAAGAATATGGCTTGGAAATAGCCGGACCAGCATCAACTGCGCACCTCCCTTTAGCCCGTACAAAATAGAGGGTAGCAGGCCTAGTGCTGCTTCCGTTTGGCAGCGCGGAGAGCGACGCATACAGCAGCCAATACCCCGCCCTGCAGGATGGCTCACAGTTGTTTCCCTGCAAATGGACTCTTCTCCGCTTGCAGCAGTCGTGGATGCAACCCGAGGCCCTCTTGATCGTTCCAGCCACAGGCTAAGGTTTGCAGAAGGACCCGGAGGGCGGTGCAAAAAAGAAAGAAAGAAAGTGACAACGAGGCGTCGTGGATCCAGAGAGCAAACAGGCAGGCATGCGGTTTGTTGCTTTTTCGCATCCTCTGCAAAGCTGAGCACTACCCTCTGGGTCCAGACAGAGAAGGCTAATATATCCCTCTTGCAGTGGGAGAAACGATGGTCTTTGTCGAGGTTGTGGTTACATCACTGCGGTGCCGGAGAAGCGAGGATAGCGAGCTCCCCTTGGCTTTCTGTAGCCTCATGCAGGGCGGATAGCGGCATCAGGTGCCCCCAGCGGACGGGTTCAACCGTTATTCCCGTATCTCTCGCCGTGCCCATCTCTTTTGCATGTTCCTTTTTTGTGCGCCGAACTGCCCATTTTAGGACGACTCGCAGCTGAATACAGCCCATCGCTCATATTCAGACGTGTTATTAGGATCGTTTATCGCCCGTTGTCTAGGCGCTTATCGCCCTTATCGATGACCTCATAACGTGGGCCGCTGGGAAGGAAAAGCGAAAAACAGGCTGTCGCTCTAACCGCACGCGACCGCAACAAGGCCAGCGGCCGACGGTGATCCTCGTCTGTATACCCCATATATGTATCTCTGTATATGTGTGCATTTCCGCTTCGTTCATTCGTGCTGATATTATCTATCTTCTCAGCGTTGCGGCTTAGGCTTTTTGAGGCATCACATTCGTTTTTCGGCCTCCACACAGATTGTTGATAGATATTCCATACTAGCATATATATCCCGTCCAGGAAGCCCAAGGTGTCTGCCCACGTCTAATATTCCAAACTTGAGAAGGCGGAGGAGGGAGCATGGCTACTCTGCCACTACCGCCTCATCGCTCCCTTCTCCATGGGGTCGAGCAGCTGCCGCCATACACCCCGCGCAGAACACCTATGAACGACCCTGAAACAGCATCTATACATTCCGATGCGCCGTCGTATGTTTCTGCTGCACCGTCCTACCACTCATATCTACCAGCATCCCACCGACGGGCGAGCGATGTTCTCACTGGCACCCCTTCACCAGCTGAAAGTCAGCCGCAGCATCAACCTCGTCAAGACACGCAGCAGAGACAGGAGCGACAGACGGCTCGAACTCAGCCTGCACACAATAATAACTCAAACCGACATGGCCTCCCTCCGACACCGATGTACGCCCGTGGTTTCGAGAATCGCATCGGCCCAATATCCCCCTTCAGCAATTCATCCAATTTCACCGCCCGCTCTATACGCAACACTGCTTCTAGCCTTCGGTCAATATACAACTCGTCAGAGTGGGTGCCGGTAACAAGCGGTCTGCAGTCGCGCCATTATAGAAATGTTGCAAACAGGCGTGTGACAAGTTCGTCCAGCGAAATCAATGCCATATCGAGATTTATATTCCCAGGTCTTTTCCAGACAACAACCGATCTCTCAACGTCCAGTATCTCAGAGACGGAGAACCGGCCTTCTTCGTCAAGAAATACAACGGTGCCATCTTCCCTTGGACAGGCACATAACTCCTCCACCGTCACGCTCGTTCGTTCTCCGACAGAAGAACCACCCACCGTATCGACTGCAAATGAGATAGCCTCGCCCATGCATTCTGGCATACATCTTCCATTATCTCCCCATGAGGATCCTGACCTGGTTGGCGAAGAAGCTGCAGCTCGCTTCCGATCTCAGCGGCTTTACATGGCATCGCAGCAAGAAGAACTGAATCGAGTCCGCTATCCAACGCCACCTCGAAGCCCTGCACAACAGCCAGAACCGCCTAGCCAACCAGGGTTGGTATATCAGTATAGTTCGCTCGTATCGCCTGCGTCTACTTCAATTGAATTCACCCCTTCACCAGAACAGCAGCGGAGAGCTCGTATGACGGGCTCCCCAGTTTCGTCAGATAATTTGTTACTTCGGCCAAGGCCTAGTAGGGACCGCATTGAAGCGACTAGGTCTCAGAGCCCAGAAACACAGCAACTGAATATCCATCCCCTCACACCAACACCAACACAGACACCTGCTACTGCACGCAATACAACAGCTACACTCAGTGCAGAAGCAGGGCCCAGCACAAGCACAACTGCAAGGTATAACCGCAGATCTGTTGTCGACCATGATAAATTAGTCTTGCGTGCTCAGGAGGCACAGAACTGGGACTTCATGTTAGCCCAGATGGCAGATGGAGAAGGCCGCGAGCGTAGCTGGAAGAAGAGGTATAAGGGGCAAGTTGAGAAGCAAATTCACATTGCGAGACATTTGAAGTTAGGACCTCTTCTCATGGTTGGATGGAGGAGGCGGCTAGAGGAAAGGAAGAAGGCAAAGGCAAGGGCATTTAGTTAATGGATATCTATTAATAGATATCTCTCCACAATTTTCATTTTTGGTTTGGATGACTGTTGTCTTCGATTTTTCGGTTGAATATGGTTCTGATTTCACTCAATTGGTTAATTGCGGGCTTGGTTGGATGGTCATCGCTTATATATGTGTAGGTGGGATATCAGATAGCATTAAGCATAAGTTGAGTTCACATCCTGCTCACTATCTAAGAGCATGGTCATTTCTTGTAGCTGTCCGGAGTATGGCTTCTGAAATGGAGAGAGGCTCCAAGAGATCCAGGGATATGCTGCTTCTATATTGATTAGAGCGACTTATTATCTCCATTCGAATAGTTTCTGTCAGTTACCCATCGGCTCCTCGAGAGCCATAATATTCCAGTATACCTGCCTAAATAATTCCTAAGCGTCCGCCCTATAGCCACGACTGTTTCGTGCTGAATTCAAGTTCACAGGTCCTTTGAGTAGATGTAGGTGGATATATGACGGGCAAAAAGGGCATTGGCAACTAAGCAAACTCATGAGCTGTATAGCCCTAGGCGTCTGCTAGGCTTCTGGGGAGCCTGAGCAGATGATGGCTGGCCATGAAATCTTCCGTTTTGTCGAGGTTGAAGCTGGACGTTCGAAGTAGGTCAAAAGGAGCTTTCTGCCACGTGACCCGAGCCTCCAAAAGCTTTAAATTAACTCAGCGAAACATCCGCGACGGACAGATAACGAGCTGTGAATCCAACAACACCTTTGATGTTCCCAGGAATACATATATCAGCCCTCTGCACTCGGAGCAGTCATCGGCTAATTCCACCATGCGCATTGTCTAGAAGATGCAGGGGTCTACAAACGGCGAGGGGACGGAGCAGCCAGCTCTGCTCGCAGTAGAGGATGCTTTGAGTGGGATGAAGAATGACCTTGAGTTCACGCAATGGTATGGCAGCGTGAAGGACGAATTGCTAGAAGCGAGCTACGAAAAATACCAGTGCGTTTTGATAATCTGCTTTTTTATAACCTCGTGTTATTTATATACGTTGACTAACAGGTTGGACTATCTAGATCTTGTCTCGATGACTTAGAATTAACGACCTGCCACCTTGACTCTCTACTCCAAGACACATCACACACTTTAGACGTCCTCTCCACTCTATCACAATCATTTGAAGCAGTGGAGGATCGCACGTCCGCTTTTCGGAAACAATGCGAAGGCCTCCTCTCCGCTCGGAACAAAAGCGCGAAATTAGCAGATGAGATTCAGGAGAACCTGACATCCTATGACTACCTGGATCCAATATCAAGAAGACTCAATGCACCAGGAGCTGGCAACTCAGTTCGTTCAAAAGATTTTTCAGATATGCTGAGGCGTCTAGATGAGTGTCTAGACTACATGCATGCGCATGTAAGTTAGGGACTCTTTCCACCATCTCACCACCGTGTTTTGACGACTAATATATGCACTCACTCGTAGCCAGAACAAAAAGAGGCAGAAATATATAGAGCTCGGTATCGCTTACTCCTCACTCGTGCACTTACGTTAATCCGCGGCCAGTTTGTCTCCACTGTGCGGGATATCTCATCAGGAGTTACAAAGCGGATTGCCGATCGCCAGCTTAATGATACAACCATGTCAGCTCTATTATATGCTAAATTCCGTGTTGGTGTCTCTGAAATGAAAGACATGGGGCTCGAAATTCAGAAGAGAGCAGTTCCTCCCCTAGACCCCGAACAAGGCGCCGAAGCAGAATACCAAAGTCTCCTCAACGAGCTCCATGTAAACTTTGCAACTTCCCGCGCAAGGCTGGTGGTACCTCTTGTGAGAAAAAGACTGAATGATATCGCAAATGCACCAAGCACGTCAAAAGATTTAGTTGCGTTTGCAAGAACGAGCATCAGCTACGTACGCGGTATATGTCTCGATGAATTCGATTTGTGGGGAGAATGGTTTCATGGCCAGTATGGTCTTTATGATTTTCTTGAAGCCATTTGTGAGCCGCTTTATGACCATCTGCGACCTCGAATCATCCATGATAATAAACTTGTTAGACTCTGTCAGCTCTGCATACTACTCCAAACTCGGTATTTAAACGAACCAGACGAAGATGGAGAGTGCGTGGTGGATCCAAATCAGCTAGATTTTGCGATCTTGATCCAACCTGCACTTCAGGATGCGCAAACTCGGCTTGTATTTCTTGCACAGGCAATCTTGCGAGATGAAATCGAGAGATTCAAACCACGGCCAGAGGATCTTGATTACCCTGCTAAGAATAAGCAAATATCGTTAAGTGCGGAAAATAATACCACGCCAGTAGTTTCAGGAAGAAAGTCTTCATTAATTGAGTCGAAGATGCCAATGGTTATGGATGAAGATACGGACTCACCAGCAGAGAAAGAATCCCAATGGGACTTTACTTCTCAGACAATGTTTGAAGGATGGTATCCGACTCTGAAGAAGGCAATCTGGTTGTTAAGTCGTATATATCGACTGGTTAACGCAAGTATTCCCTGTATTTATAAGTATACATTGCCCCTCGTTTTACTAACAGGATTGTCGATATAGTCGAAAGTGTTTGACGACTTAGCCCATCAAATTGTCCATCAGACAACTCTCTCAATTCAACAGGCTGGCACGGAGATATCGTCGAAAAAGTCAAAACCGGACGGCCTCCTATTCTTGATCAGGCACTTGCTGGTACTAAAACAGCAAATTGTTGCATTTGATATAGAGTTTGTGTCCCCTGACGTATCCTTTGACTTCTCTGGGGTAACCAGTACTTTCTGGGAACTACAAGAACGCGGAGGACTCTTCAATACCCGGACGTGGATTCAACTTGTTGGAGGCGGCCTTCTACCTCAGGTAGTTGAGAACATGTTGGACGCCAAGGTTGAGCTCGATGGTACACTTCGAACAGTAATCAATGACTTCACCAATACTTTCGCAACCAAAATGGCATCCAGCTTGCCCCCAATATCAGGCAAAACAATAACCCCGACATTATCTCAACAAATTCAAAAAGGTGCATTAAATATGCGCCGTTCCATTGAGGAGGAAGTACCTATTCTACGGCGGTTACTAGACGATTATATTGATGACAAACGAACAAAAGAAACGCTCGTTAGTGCTGTTCAAGATACAGTCACTCAGCTCTATGAAGATTATTTGGAGGCATATGCTGCAGCAGAGGCTGGCAAAGACAAGCCTGGTAGAAAAACCTCTAGAAAACCAGTTGCGACCGGAGAACTCTGGGATGTTGAAAGATTCGGAGATTGGACTGACTCTATCTTCAGGCCGAAGATTGAAGTCTATGAAAGTGACAATGATGAAAGTCAAAATGATGACCCCGATGAGAATGGAGAGTATGGTATAGACAGCGACGAGGAAGATAAAAGTAGCTAGGCTATCTTGCAAGATTGCTCAAGAGGAAATAAACGCTTCTGACTATGGCTGCCCTTATTTCCAGCGTAAGTTTGTCATTGATGCACTCTGTCTGAGTTCCCTTTAAACTATATAATTGCACATGGGAGCAAGATGCAACAGACCTTATGAATGTGAAGATATCAAAGTAATCTATTATTCTAACGTAAGATGCCTATACAGTTTCGTATAGTAATATATCCATACTTCGGCGCCAGAACCTCTCTACCCCCATCGAAGTGCGCCGTACGCCAAGTATAATTAAATAATGCAAAATTTCCAAGACAGTCCAAATTAATGATATATCAGTGATTTTGCCTTGAGTAGCATCATAGGCCGTCGGGTAAGTGGTATATTCATGACCATCAACAGCAGTATCCCATTGACATAACACTATCACCATGCAATCATTCCCACTACCATCCGTCATACTAGGCATATGACCTGCCTAATGCTGATAGGAACCTCAACCCCTGCAAATTAAGTGAGCAGTTGTTCTGCAGTCTCACATGACTAGAAAGAATTGGCCTGCTTACAAACAGTACGAACACCGGAGCGTCTTCTTGAGTAAACGTTGGACCACTGACGGGAATAGGCAGGTTCATATTCATAGTGCGGGCGGTTGCCTAGTCGTGCAAAGCGAGGTCGTTGATGAGACCCCAGGCGGCAGCTTCTGAAGTGTACCTCTGGCCAAGGCCGGGGGTGTATTATTCCACAAGGTCTCTCTTCACGTCTCTCAACGGTGTAGCATTGCGTCTCCATCTTCGTTGTGATCCAAATTTGGCACATCGAAGTGAGCAGCGTGCTGCGAGAGCTATTTGACAAGACAGGTGACGAAAAGCGGGACACCGGTGAAACCACTGTACGTACTACCCAATAGTCCCTCCTCAAGTTCCATATAACCTTGGTCAATATATTCGTAAAGGGTAGAATAAACGTAGGGTATTTAGCTGGTTGGGGTGCCACCAGTATTTTTCAACAGTCTCTCGGCTGATAAAGATTAGATAACTGCATTGATAATATCGAAGATTACGAAAAAGACCAGATCATAGAGGGGAATGCAACGATAGTTATAGGCACCCGCAGCAATCGTATATTTGTTGCATGAAATCACACAGCAGGGTTATGTTGTTAGGCAGACGCCGCAGTCACCAAGGCACCATTCCCTGCCATTTCAGGTGAATAATTTTTGGGATTCCTTCTTGGTTTACTGGAGCCCAGCATCCCGCCATGGTGGTAGTCTGCAAGCCTCCCGCGAGACGACAGGGGACGAGGAATTTGTCAATGCGCAAGATACCATGAGAGACAAGGCCTGAACGTGGAACACAGCCACATATTTTCCTACCAAAGCGTCAATGACGTCGGTCTGGGTATATTTTTCCAATAACGCATCCTCTGGCTATGGAGGACCAGGGAAATGTAGGATGGGCCCATCGTCTACCTATGTACGGAGTAGGTTAGCTAGACATAAGCGCCAACAACTAGCCACACCTACGGCTCACGAAGGAGCCGAGCAGTTAACTCAGCCACCGGCCCCCACCAATTGCATGAAAAAAGTTCCCTCCCCTGTCGAAAATGGTTGGTCCAGAATAAGCAAAGGTCAAGGGGACGGGTTTCAGTTGCGTATCCATGTGTAGGCAAGGCGTCTTTGGCCGACTCACATTTGAATATGTGGCTGGTTAAAGGGCAGCGCGCATGGATCGTGGACGCGCTGCTGGACGGAGTTTTATGCAAGTCCAAACAAGCTTATTACGTAACTAACATAATTACTTAAAGCGGTTAGCTTCTGTGGAGTCAGGTATAGACGATGAAGTACGTTATTCACTTTGTCTAGATATTTTAGATATTTCTCTGCTTCTTTCCGTTCTCTTTTCCATCTACCTTTTCTGCCCTGCCAGCTAATAATCAGGATTTTTTTGTACTCGATTGCCCCATATTATTCTTTACGCTTTTAACATAATGTCAAAGATATATAACGACTCCCTCTGCACCAGATCAGTGGTCTCCCCTTTTTGGCCCAGCGGTTTGATACATAATTTTTCTACCTACATTGACGGACTCGACCGCAAAAGATGATGCAGCTTGGCCATACTAAAGAAATGGCCTCGGAGATGATAGTTGTCTCCCCTGCTGCCAAAGAGCCTTTGCAGAGTACCAAAAGCCGGAATATTACGCCACAGTCAGAGCGAATGACTTCTAAGCAGATTGCATTTATATCCCCACTGGGCTCATTTCCAACTATATCTCCCAGTCGTGTCGGTTCTCACTTATTTACACCATCAAGGCAGCTGTTCCCCAGTGGAGAAGCATTTATAGGTTCGTTACTCCGCAATACCATCACTCTGCTACAACACGTTAACATTGTTATAGATGAGAGATTGACGCTATGCCCTGGGCATGCGCACCCTGAAATTCCACCATGGAGACATCGAATCTCGAATAAGCCCTTCCCACGTCACATCATATTCGATTTTGACCTCAGAACGGATTTGGTCTTTGAAGAGAAGTCTTTCATTTTTTATGATATCATTCCGTCTACCTTGAGCGTTATGTTCGACGGATGGTTTTTAATCTTTCACCTTGCATCTCTTCCGCCAAAACCCTGGCCAAAGAGAATAGCAGGACTTCCCTGCTATTTTACAACCACAGAGGGAGATCTTGGTCCAAGTCCTCCGATAAATCGCCCAAACTTCACGCACATTCGCTTGTTGCCAGATTTGAACTTCTCGGATGATGAGTCCAAGGCAGAGGAACTATTTCAGCTCACAAAAACACACTTCATCAACATTTTGGTAGCCATAACTGAGATTCAGTACTGGGGAAGGTTCATTGTCATTGTGCTTGAATCTCGCCACACGGATATGTCTCATCTACCCCAATCTATCGCCAGATGCAACTGCTTCTATTTGTACGATGATGAAATGGGCCGTCCTCTGAACCATTCTGCCTTACGCCATCTTGATCCGGCACGGGGATATCCAGACAATAGCAAATATGACCCCTTGCGTCCTGGAGTCATGCTCAGCTCGGGAAAACATCCTACAGAGGGATGGGAACTGCTTACTTCGTCTGGAGTTGAAGTCCATGACCGAAATGGATATCGGTACATGACCTGTACAGCACACGGGTTCCCACATAATGGGAGAGTTTTTCATCCAAACGCTCGCGGCCAAGAGATTGGAACCCTTCTTGAAGAGATCACGCATACAGGCATCGGTTTGGCTCAACTCGATAAACAGATCTCCTTTACTAATGAAATGTTCCAGAACACAGTTGTTCCGGGGCCTCCCATACAACTACAACGATTCAATGCGGAGGAAGAATCTCGAGGCAAAGCAGGAGATGACATCTACATAAACAGCCCATTTACTGGGTATATTGAGGGGATGCAAGGAGTACTTTCCACGTGTCGTATTCCAGCTAATGATCCTCATGATGAGCCAGAACAACCGTGGATTCAAACCAGGTGGGATTACATGGGTCAGGATTCAAGCCACAATCTTGAGGATGGAATGTGTGGATCTGCAATCTGGAATGGCCAAGGGGATGTCTTGGGATTTTTCAGATATGCACCAAAATCCGGGCACTTTCTTGACTGGTGCATGTCAATATCCAGCCACGAGTTGGTGAAAAGAGGTTTCTCCATTGTTACTGATTCACACAGGTAAGAATGGCTATAACTTTCCCCACAATCCCCTTAATAAAAAGGAAAAGAAAAAAACTGACAAGCTGTACCAAATTCAAGTTCTGTTTAAAGCATTCTGGATGCAGACCCACCATAGTTAAGGCAGAGTGAGACTGGGAGGAGTGGCCGTTGCACTGTTCCAATAGCTTAGCTAGTGGTGGGATTTTGGAATTTTGTCGTGCTGCCTTGCTAAGTAGTTAATAGTTACGGGGTTAATTAACTCCTAGTGTACATCGATCTGCCTTCCAATCTACCTGCCATCCGTCACTTCTCTTCCAGCTGCTCACACCCCAGTGTATGTCCGTGTCCAAAAGTGAGTTGATACAGATAAGTTTTTTCTACCGCTCCGAATAAGGCTGCAAGTGCCTGGTGGAATGGATCAGTTGCTTCTTTTCCTAAGGTGCTTTTCCCTTCAGGCTAACTACAACTCTCTCCATATTCAAGTAAATCAACTATCCATTCCTTCAACCATCTTCTTGACCCAACACGCCGCATTGTTTCTTGCCCATTAATGATTAGGAACTTCTTACGAGATGTACCGAACCGTGAATTAGACTAGCCGGCTAAGTGAGGATGCAAAGACAGATACTTCCCGCTTCAATCCCTGGAGCAATTCGGTCGTCTCTGGACGTCTGGCCTCGGATTAGAAACATCGGCCTCTTAGATGACCGAAATGCCAAATCTGCATCCCAGCTATACCTGCAGATCAATGACGTCGAGGCTGACATACCTGCCGATGCAACGGCCCGACGGCGTTGAAAGAGATCAAGATAAGACAAGGGGTATCTTTGAGCGCAAAAAGACCCGATAGTAGAGCGACGGCTGATGAACAGCCAGATCTACAAACATCAAGCGGTTGACCGTTCACCCTGGCCGCTTCCCGCTTCTCACACCCTGCACCCGTTCATCATCGTCGCCTGTGCTGCAAACCACATGCAGAAGTTTTCTCGATCTTCTGAACACGCAGTTTGCGGGGAAGAGTGAGCAAGGGTTCTCCGGAGCTGTATCCGTATCGGGCAAAGCCTCTGAGGCTGCAAAAAGACCGTGGACTTGCGTATTCTCTATTGTTCGAATGGTCGGTGAAAGAAAGGCACATAAGGACTGCTCATATGTCCATGCTTATAGGCAAGAAGGCCTGTAGCGAGCGTAAGCCATCGCTCGGCTAAATAAGGGCAAGGCGAAAGAAAGGGCTACCTCGCAGACATCGGCCTTGGGAGTTTCTTTTGCATAAGAAACTTGCTACCTGCCGAGGAAAATGGGGATAGCATACGTATTTTCATGCAGTTATATATCTTTCATCCGCCGATCCCCGTATCTTCTGGCGGAGAAGCTGACAGGATGTTCGACTTCGCAGGGCGCGGGGGTAGTTGATATTTAGAGTATCAAGAGATCTCCTGCAAGATTACGGTATCCCTAAAGGTTTGGGAGATAAGAAGTTGACATTTTAATGGGCTAAAGAAGATAATCGTAATGGAAGATAAAAAAAAGCAAAAGACCTTCAAGAAATACTACGTCACTAGTCAACTATATATGGGGTATCAAAATAGTATCATCTAAAGCACACATGTGATTACAAGCCCATCATCATCGCATAAAGGAACTATATGTAAAAAAAAAAAAAACGAAAGAAAGAAAAGAAAAAGAAAAAAAGAAAAAAGAGATCGGTGTATTATCTAAAAGAACAACAGAATAGACTGTGGTATCAGAATCCCAAGGTGCCAATAGGAAAAGCCGGTTCCCTACATAACTCATGTCCAACCGTGAAACACCAGCATATAAAAGTGTCACCTCGCAAGATATGCTCCGTCGTAGTGAAAAATATAAACAAAGAGAGTCGTAGATTGGCCATGGATTCGTGCTATAGGCTGTTTTAAACTGGTGGGGGAGTCCGAAGACCAGGTCGGCCGCGAGAAAAGTTCATGAAAGCCCTTTTCTTGAATGTAAGACCAGATATTGATGAGCCGTAACTTGTGGAAGGGCGCGAGGAAGTCAACAGCGAGAATCGTCCTGAAATCCCGTCAATAGGAGACGTGTTGCCACTGCTACCACCATTGTTACTGCCGAAACTACTGTTGCTCCTCCGGCGGTTGAAGAAGTCGTCAGGGTCACTCCTGGGAGCAGCAATATGGTCCTGGTTTGGGCCAGTATTGGCACGGGGGCGATTAGGATGGCGAGGAGGTATCGTTGGTTTGATCCCCAGACCAGAATCTTCGAAAGGCTTGTCCGGATAAGAGTGTTGTAGTGGAGACGAAGTGTGGGAAGTCGTAGGCTTAGAGTTGAATAACGATGATACCCGGCTGGGTACATACCAAGGATGAGACGTTGGGACTGGGAGCGGTGGAAGGCTCTTTTGAGTTTGGAGGTGCATATCTTCCATCATCTCGTCGATTATTTCGGCAGAGTCATTTCCAGGGTGTATATTCTTGTCGTCAAATTCACCCCCGCTGTTGACTATATGCACATTCCAGGGCTTTTGTATAGCAGGCGGTGCAGGCGTTGCAGGAGTAGCTATCGTTAACGGCGTGCCATACACAGAAGATGAACTGGTAATTGAGTCGTCTGTGTAAAGTGAAATAGAGCCGTTGCTGAGATCGGTATAGGAATCAGTCTCGGCGCCACCCAGTTGTGCAGATGAGTCGGTGTATGTAATATTGGGAAGCTTATTGCTATCCTGAGTTGCCTTGTCGTTGACAGCATAGCAGCTGTAATCTTCAGGAAATGTCGGCATAGGAGGTATCGGTATATCGCTCTCCTCACTCATATCAAAGGAACGAAGACTTCCAATTACACCGTCGGATTGTTTAACCTGACAATGTGGTTGAGTAGAGCCGAAATCGATTTGCAATATGGCCATTGCAAACTTATCGGCAACATAAGCGGCGCGCGGTCGATATTTTGGGTCTCTGGCAAACATCTCCTTGACAGCCTCTAATATCGGATCGACTGCATGGAAATAGGACTCAGACTGCTTAGCGGCGTCCTTCTCAAGAATGGCAATCCAGGAAAATATCTGTCGTGTATTCTGGTCCAGGTGGAAAGAGGTATCATTCGTAGATCGAACCGATGACTTTGTTCGGCTCGTACATCCACGATGTTGGGCGAAGGCTGATTGCTTTCGCTTGCATAAATGGGTTATTATATCGAGAATCACAGCAGCCAGAGAAAAGACATCAGAGGCCAGAGGTAGTTGTTCAGCAGAGTAACAATGGGAATTGTTAGGGATAGTTTGTGGTGGTGATGGGAAGGTTGCGCTTTGATTAGATCCATGTGTGCTGGTAGTTGACGTGGAGTGGGCATAAGATGCCCTTTTCCTGGATGGACCAACGCTCGAGAAATCAGAGGATGATCCCCAGGATGTAAGTCGACCTCGTGTATCGTAAGAACCCTTTTGTGACGTCAGAGGAGAAAATGCGAGATTGTCAGTACGGGTTAAGGCATTTCTGGTACCACCGGGGGGTTGCTGCCAGGCACAATGTTGGTTTGACCACTGTTCGGGTGCAGCGTATTCGTACGCTTCGGCAAATTCCTCTTTTCTTAGGCCGACAAGAAGGTCGTGAACATCAAAGAGGCCCAAGTATATGTGCATTTTGGCATCAATCAGGATATTTGATGGCCGGATAGCTCCATGCGCGTAGCCCTGGTCGTGCAACCAAGCGAGTCCACTGGCTAAACAATTTGGCCAGTTAACAAGCCATCTTTTCTGCTCTAGTTTTGAGAACTTTCGGAGAGCGGAAGTATGTCTGTCATTGATAAACGAGCGTAGGTTGCATTCGGGAAGGTGGAATAGCACATTGACTGTGCTTTCAGCTGTATATGTGCCAGAAATTGACAAAATATGTTCGTGGGAAAAGCGCTCCAACGACCTGACCTCCCTTAGGACATCCGACTCGCTTAGAAAGTGAGATGCTGTATCCTCGCCAATGGCAATCTTTACGCGAAGATATTCTTTCGTCTCGATTCCAGGGAGCGAAACCTTTTCGACAGGTAATCTATCGGACAGTACAACTGCGGGCCGTTCCTTGCAAACATCAACAGGTATGGTTTCATCTTCATCGTACGTGATATGCTGTCCAGCTTCGATACCTCTGGCTAAAAACCGATTCTGGACCTCGACGAACCTCCAGTTCAAGAAAAGGTCCTCGCGGTCCGGAGAGAGCCGAAGGAGCTCTGCCTTGTTCGAGTCGAAGGGCAAATCTGAATCATCATACGTCTCATCCACAAGGCGAAAAATACGACTCGGAACCTCGATTTCCACCAGAATTAAAAAGAGCCTGCGACCTCGTTGTAAAATCCACTCGATATAAGTGTCATCCGTCAATCCTTCACCAAATGCGATCTTACTGTTCAGGCGTGGATGGAGGATGGGGTCCACATGCTTCAGTACAAATTCTCGCGTGACGGTGAAATCTATTTTCGCCTCCGTCCATAATGCAGTTGCAGGGCCCATGGTTCCTACCGTTTACTGGGTCCGGAAAACAATCCAGCGTGGGCACTGTCAAGTTCTTCTTTCTAACAGTAGATGTATATCAAGGCTTGCATAATTCTTGTCGTTTCCATCTCTCGGTTCCAGTTGAATGTATGATCGAATGTCAGAATGTCGGGGGGAGAGGAAAAAAGAGCGATCATAAAACAATCAAAGCTGACCAGCCGTTGAAAGAAAAAGTGCCATGGCCAAGGAGAAGAGTGAAAATAGGGGAGCATCACAGTATATCTAGTCAATATACCGAGTGATCTCTCCCCCACAGTCACATTTTGCATGAGCAAACGCTTGGGAAGTGGCCAGCCAATTACTTAGATGCATCGGAAAGGCGACACTAGTCTGGCAGGGATTAGCCCAATTCTGGAGTTTCGACCGGGCTGAGCAGGGGGCCTGGCTGACAAGTGGATATCTTCCCCATGGGATCTGTGTTGACCACATGAAAGGACCTTGTCCATCTGCGCTATGGCTTGCCGGGCTTTTCCTTGTTTGTTCTCCTGGCTCCCTGCCAGTGCTTTTAATAACATGATAACCAACGTCCTAATTGGTGGCACCTTGCATGCATGACGGGGGAAATTTGTCAAGATTCGTTACCTCCCTCCCGTCAAAGGAAGGGAGAGGAGAGGGGGCTTGTTCGAGAACAGAACACACGGGAACAATTCTAGAAAAAGAACTGCTCGTGTGCGCGCCATGAAACAGCGGGCTAAACGAGTTAGTTAGTTGAGGAGCATGAGAAAAAAGAGTTCGATCAGACACGATGGTGTTCTCGTACTACTCGTTCTTCGGCCCCAGCGAGAGCGCCATGCCCATGATACGGACTGATGGAAAACCATCTGAATCCTGCGTCATCGGAGAAGGCGGCAACTGTCGCATGTAGTGGGGAATGCTGGACGGCTCGAAGCTGTGATCGCGGGTCCCTGAGGGTGCTTGAGAGGCGAAAACAGCTGGTGAGTGGCCCTTCACCCCCAGATAACCGAGTTCCTCGTCCCGCTATGTCAACCAATAACAGATACGAAGTTGCGTGCCCAAATGGATGTCGACATGGCCTTTCGCCTATCGCAAACAGGTAACCCCCTGGCAAATCTTGACCTTTGTTTGGCCTTCTTCTGCTTCTTTTTCTTTTCTCGCCCCCCCCCGTTTGCATGGCCGTTTTGTTCTCCACATCGTCCGCCCATCGTTGGAAATTTTGCTAGCGGAGACACTGTCGTACGACTTCACACTCGAAGAAGCAATAACACCAACAAACAGTGGCTGACTATATATTGAATATCAAGCCCGAGTCATGGTCGATCACATCGTGTCGAAACAATCCAGCCAGCCAGTCCGAAAGGAATCGATCCTTCGGCGCTCGGGGATAGTCAGTAATAGTCAGAGAGGCCAGAAAATATGGAACGTTGAAGATAATCCGCTATTAGGAAACTATATATACCAAAATAATGACGTCCAGACACCAACATTTAGTTAGGCCCTGTATAATCCAGCAAACGCAATTCCTGCCCAACCCAAGGGATATCAAGGGCAACGCCAAAACAACCATCCAATTCGGAAAACATCTGGTGCATAAAACAGCAAACAAAAGAAATAACGCCAATCAGTGATGCAGCTGGAGGCGTTGTTGCTGCTCCTTTCTCTGCTTCCGTATCTGCTCTCCAACAATAATACTGAATAATCTCCACAAGATATCTTCTTCACTCCATTCCATCTCTCCCTCTCCTCCATGTCGGAGATCGTCCTCGATTAAGTTCTGGCGAAATCGTTCAACAATCATCAGTTGGATCTCTGTGACCTGGCGACGGTGCTGGCCGTCCGCGGACCACATCCACTGCCCAACCATCTCATCCCGTTCATCGGTAGGATAGTATTTGAACTTCTCCGGTCGCATCTTCGCTTCTCGATAAATTTCGCGAAGTTCGACATAGTGGTCATCAGTAAAGTATCCTGAAATCGCGAGTGGTTTAACAAAGGAGTGTCTATCAAGAATTTTGCCTTTCGCACGACCCCAATCCTGACTCCTGGCAGAGGGCTGTGTAGCAGGGACAGCGATCTCAGAATTAGAAATCGAGCCAACGTCTTGCTTAGTTCTTACGGTCGGCCTCTGTTTCGAAGATTTTGTTGGAGCAGGGGTGCTGGTTAGCCATGCTGGTGCAAGGTTGCTCGTCAATTTGTTGAACCATGTCACCGTGGATGTCTGCTCTGGGGGGTCTGGAATAGACGGATTGGTGATGTCACTTTCAGCAGGGTCGTTTTCCGAACCTTCTTCTTCGTGCACTTCCACATAGACGTCGCTTTCAGAAAGAGCTTCCTCCTGGACGATATTCGCACCTTGTAATACCTCGTCCTGGTTGCGCAGTGGTACTGGAGTGATGCTAGACTGACCTTCGGGTAGGGTATTGAGAGGATTGTCAATAACTCCTCCATCCTCTCCCGGCATAGATTTCTCTTGGTCCCCTTTGGGGTGGCTGTTTTCTGACCCTGCCGGCTCGTCAAAACTACGGTTATTACGCCGAGGCAGGCTTTCCAACATTTCCCGCGAGTGGTGATGTTGTGAATTCCCCACGCTAGACCGCTTGAAATTCCCCTCATAAAATCGAATGGTGGCGCTGTCTGGTGTCCCGAGCAATGGTGACAAGGATGCATCCGTATCCCTGTACTGATCCATCTTCGACTTGCCAACAGCCAATTTGGGGAAAGCGTCTCCGCCAGCAGAGAGGTCTGGAAGAGCGACGCTTTCGTAATCATCAGTTGCGCTATAAGCCTCTTCTTCCGTCCCAGCCCGAGGGCTTGGGAAGCCAAGCTTGCGGTGTTGAGGTAACTCTTTGCGCGCAGTATCAGATAAGGATGGGGAGTCAATTCGAGCTTCAGGTTCACGAGCCGCTTGCTGCCAAATGTCAGTCTCATCCCCGTCGTAAACTTCCTCTACCTCATCCTCCTTCTCATTCTCCGTATCATCTTGACTGTTAACCAGGTCTCGTTCATTTCGCTGCTGAGGATTGTTCTCCTTGTGATTGTCCATCACCCCTGGGCGAGCCGCCGGTTGCCTCAATCCGTCATCGCTATCAATAACAATGACTTGGCTCTCATTGGCCATTTCTATCTGACGGCTGATAGCTTCTCTTTCACGCCGCCATTCAGCTTCACGTCTAGCCATTAGTGAGTCCATTGAAGTATCTTCGGGATTTTCCTCTGCTGGATAAGGCTCCTGGCGTGGATCATCCTTAATCTCTTCTTCCCGATTTTCAGGGGCAGGTACTGTCGCTGGCTGGAATCCCTGAGATGCGCCTCCTAACTCCGGGTAAACCACGTTCTGGCTTGGCCGCATAGATGTTATCTCTTGTAGCCTTGTGCTTTCCCGCGTTACGGATAGCTCTCGCCGCTTTCCGTTTGGCTGACGAAGTCTTTTTACAAGCTCTTCTCCAAATCTGACCCCTGCGCGCAGTTCTCGCCGTGTCTCCATATTGAAATCTTGGAATAGATGGTCCAGTCTCCGCCGTGTAGCCGCCATATCGTCGGCAGAGTCCGTGTTAGGGCTTGAAAACGGGGTTTGGAGGTTACTACTTTGTCGCCTGCGATCCAGGAGGCCATGGAGAGCAATTCCAGCCCGTATTACGCGACATAATCGAGCCAAGGGCCGCCTTTTGGGGGGTATAATTTCAGGTGGTGCAGCAGGGGCAGGGGGAGGTCGAGTTACGGAACGAGGGTTGTTGAGCCGTGGTGTGCGATGAAGTCTTGAGGTCATATCTCTGGGGGATGATTGTTGGAGAGACGAGATAGCTTCGTATAATTGGCTATGTGGACGTTTAGAAGATGACTGGGTAGCGGAAATGTTAGGCGATAATGCAGTCGTTGAGGTGGGTTTCGGGGAAATTTGCTGCAATGCCCGGGGTGTTGCATGGGATTTTGGTGTCTTAGTACGGCTGGCCTGGTTTTCAACTATTTGGCGCAGTCGCTGTCTGGCTGAGGGTAAAGTATTGAGCGAGACCATGCTGAATCCCTCGCTTTCCATGATTGAGTCAAACTCGCGATGCTCGTCTGTTGGATCTGTCTCAGCGACATGGTTGGCGGGCTTTTCCAGCGTTTCGTCTATCAAAGAAGATGAGGTTGGAGTTGGATATATTCGCTTCGGCCGGGGCGTACGACCAGCGTTCGTAACGTTGATAGGAGATAGAGCTGTCCGAATAGAGGAAACCTTGGAATTTTCCAGCGACATTAGATCTTTCCTTCTGTCTAATGGTGTGATCCCAGTTTCGTTTGTTGAAGGCTGCCGTGGCCCAGCGTTCATTTCAACGTGATCACCCATCAAAGCATCACCGCCGCCATCATCACCATCATCTGTATCTCCATCTGCCGCCAGATCCAAAAAAACATCTCCAAAACCCTGAGTCGGTTCGTCCAAATCCTGTGGAAGAGCATTATCCTCCACGCTGGATATAACATCCTCTACCGCCTCTGTGTTCTCTTGAACCCCAGTCATTTGTCCCTTCTCAATTGTCGCCGAGGCTGCTTCTGTAGGCATATCGCCCTTTTTAGGCCCCGGTGTAGGAGGTCTTTCTGTGATGTCAGTCCTGCTCTTTCGTCGCCGGCGCCTCTTCGGTGTTGGTTCCGTCGAAGAAGTCCCCTTCAATGGTACCTTCACTGTCTTACCGTCAACCCATGGCCCGAGTCGCTTTTGCTTCATGGCCTGCCCCCCGTCTTCTTCGTCTTCTTGTTCAGCCTCAACAGTGACTCGTATGCGCCATGGACTAATGTTACCGTCTGACTGCAGGATAGCCTTGGTTGGGGACAGCGATCTCCGGTCGAAACGCGTCGCTCTCGAATTTCCCGATGGCGTGGAAGGCAGTATAATATCTTCTAATCGTATCGTTTGGCCGTTTTTCTTCACA
This sequence comes from Trichophyton verrucosum HKI 0517, assembly GCF_000151505.1. Taxonomy (NCBI): domain Eukaryota; kingdom Fungi; phylum Ascomycota; class Eurotiomycetes; order Onygenales; family Arthrodermataceae; genus Trichophyton; species Trichophyton verrucosum. The sequence continues at coordinate 53,022 of NW_003315551.1, forward strand.
CTTTTCGTTGGAGACTGGTAGCTCTTTTGATGTAGTGGTGGTCGTCCACGTCGTGGGGTTCCGCGCTTTTGCGGTGACATGATTCGTTGAGAGAACGGCTTTTTGGCGGACGAGAGGAGATATTCCGGGTCGCCTGGGTATCCCAAGGGATCTGGAGAGGAGGTGCTGCTGCGAGAGGCCATCATCGACGCTCCTGTTTGTGTCTGTCTATCCCGGCGCCGTCATGCGCCCTGTCGCAAGGTGGTGTATCGCAGCGCTTCGGTAAACAAAGATTCATGCTTTGACCTCGAAAGAACCCGAAAAACAACCGAGCTATTTGTAGCTTTTTCCGTATCTTATGTATTTCGCTGAAGGGTCAGAAGAGCAGTCTCAATATACCAGGCTGCTGGCATACTAACTCGTCTGTCTTCCCTCGTCTTCGTCCTCGTCTTCGCCTTCGCCTTCGTCCTCGAGCTTCCAAATCTCCAAATTGTCCAACAGGCCGTGTTGCTTGACATTATTAGTCATCATTACACTAGCCCAAAGGGGAAGTCTGTTTATCTGGCTCGGAAAAACTATCTTGCCGAATCGCGGGCTCGGGCGCTCAGGTTCTAGCCCAATATGGCAGGTAGTGATGTCGATCCTTTGCTTGTTTGTATTATGTCATCATCATCTTTTCTGTTTATATCAACAACGAGATTATTGAAAGCAATGACAAGAAAGAGACCAAGGACTGCTAAAGCTGTACTGTTGAAAGATTCTTTGGCCAGAGGCTGTGTATTCGTGCTAATGTAGCCACAAGGAGAGCCTTGGAACAGGAAACGACTCGATACTACGAGGACCATGCAGTACCCAGGTATGTCACACTGACGAAGGAGGGATTTTGCAAAGGGTTGCGTCATAGCCATAAATACATTCCATAGATGGCTTCGCCAGGCAATGAAACAGTTTCCGCCGTGCTATTATGTCCGAAGGAAGTAGGGTCCTACGGAAAATGTTTGGAGAGATGAGCTATGGAAGCTCAAGCCACAACGGCTCGTATCTTTCGCCTCCTCGAAGAAACAAACATCGATCCCCGTCCATGCTACATAATGCGGGGGAGACCACACTCCATCAAATAAGAACTCACAGTTTGCCTTTCCAGTGTTCCATCCGCGCAGCTGGTGGCAGTGGTTGGCTTTTTATGCTTGCAACGGTACATGCAACGTCTTCTCCCTCACATCGTCATTGCTTTTGCCATCAATATTACCTAAAATAGTTGGAAGGAAGGGGTATATAAACCTCTTCAGTGAGCCTTCATAGCATCCGGATCGTCCCCTGTTTTGTGGCACTCCACACTCCACACTCTACGTCCGTTTCCCCTTTATGTGCACACTTCATTAGTTATCACCTGTATTATCACATACATCCTTTACCATGTGCGGTGTCCTTCGCCAACTCATGCTTCTGCCGCTAGCCTTCCTCAGCATAACACCCAGCTGCTCAGCATGGAACTTTCATCACCAATTAAACGGCACTACACCTTCAAATGGGACGCCTATGAATGGCTCATCTAGTTGCCCCCTAGCCAATGGAGCGTCGTCGAATCCACTCCAAGTATACACCATTGCTGCAAATAACATTACTGCATCGTTCATTCCATACGGTGCCCGTCTAATCTCTCTCATGGTCCCCGATCGTGAGGGTAAGATGCAGGATGTTATTGTTGGCTACGATGACCCCCAGGACTATGTCAAAGACACACTCACTAACCATACGTACTTTGGGTGCATTGTCGGACGATATGCCAACAGGATTAGAAATGGTACATTTGTTCTAGATGGAACTACATACAATACACCAAAAAACGAGCTGAATAAAACTCAGACATTACACGGTGGGAGTGTTGGTTATGACCAGCGTAACTGGACTGTTACGGCTCTGTCGGATAACTCCATAACCTTCACCTTGTTCGATTCCGGCTATGAACACTTCCCGGGTGATGTCATAAATCATGTCACGTTCAGTGTTAATTCCTCATATGGCTTGAAAAGGCCCAATCCACAAGCAGAGTTCACTGCCCGAACCATTTCTCTTTCTTTGACAAAAAAGACGCCCATAATGTTGTCACCTCATATATACTGGAATCTCAACGCTTTCAAGAATGAGACCGTGCTAGAGGACACGCTACTTCAACTACCACTATCTCGTCGATACGTGGAGGTGGACTCGCGGCTTATCCCAACCGGAAACATAGGAAATGTTTCTTCTTCCCTCAATGGTACCCTAGACTTCACAAAGGGGAAGTTGATCGGGAAAGATATCAAGTCCGCAGATGGAATCTGTGGAGCAAATTGTACTGGGTACGATAACTGCTTCATTATTGATAGGCCCAATAATGCGTCTGACTGGACTTCTTCCCCCCAAACAATGGTCCCTGCTGTGAATATGTCCTCGGTCACTACGGGTATAAATATGCTGGTCACAACAAATCAGCAGGCGATTCAAATATACTCCTGCAATGGTCAGAATGGCACGATCCCGGTGAAAAGCTCACAAGTGGCAAGGAATAAGGCTAGCGGGGATGGAAACGGTACTGTTGTGGATAAGATAGAACAGTATGGTTGCCTTGTCATTGAAACCGAGGGGTGGATTGATGGCATCAATAACCCTGACTGGGGTCAGGATCCGTTCCAAATATACTCTCCCGAGTCAGGTCCTGCGATAAACTGGGCAACGTATGTGTTTAGTGCTTCCTGAGCTTTTGCCTGGAAAGCATTGGCTTCGCTGCAGGGGCATGGGGGGTTGTGGATGTAAATGCAACCAGGTTTTTTCGTTTTTATTTGTTTGTTTTTAAATAATTCTATTACAACGTACAGCACACAGTAATACTAGTTCATATGACCATTTAAGAGTTCATATTTAGGAAAGGCTTGCTTCAATATTGGTGTAGACTGATAGAAGCTATTAAGGCCACCAGAGCAGTGACAAAGGAAGGCAAAGTAGTCCCCCACAAGAACAATATATGCAAATTATTCCTCGTCTTCTGCATCAAGTACTATTTTTAGACACAAAGAGAATACAATGTGGTGACGCCCGGTGAGTATTAGTTTAATAAGAGAACATATCATTCCATTCACGCGAGGAAGGGAGGTTTCGGCAGCTATAGAGGAGTCAGTTAGATATGCACAAGTTATGATTAAGAGTCATTGCATTATAGTAGTCTACGCGCCTGGAGAGAGGAAAAGAGAGATTTAGGGAAAGAATATAATAACTTACATCTCAAGAACATCATTCCCACCCATCTCCAGCTTTAAAGCAGAGATACGGTCAATCTCCTGCAGGTGAAAGGCAACAAACTTTGCCAGGAGGTTTCTCGCGTTTCTAACCCCCTGAAGACGCCAGTTCATGTACATAGCAGCACATTGAACCTCTGGACGTGTAGACATGTTGGCTAGCGTATAGCTCAGCTGGTCAAGGGTAGTGTTGTGCTCTTTGATTTCATTCTTTATACGATCCAGCTGGCTGAGGTGATAGTTCAAGAGGCCATCAAGAGCAACGAAATCCTTTGGAAGCTCGTCTCGGGGAGAAGGCGGGGCGTTAGATGGAGTTGGCGAGTGGGATCCTTCGCGGCCACGAGGCGGAGGAGTTGTAATACAGGGCTTCGAGCTATCGTCGGAGGTGAAATGCACTGAGATGGGGGCTTCTTCATCGGTGGTTGGGATCCTAAGAAGCGAGCTTGTCGAGATCTTTCGGCGCAGCTCTTCCGGCTGACGGGGCTGTGGCGTCTCCATGGCTTCGGCGACTTAAGCGTGCTTCTCTCTGGCTGGTTGCGGCTTGGGGTGAGATAGGATGAAGAAGACTGTGGATGATGGTGGTGGTTGAGAGAGGTGGGTGAAAAGAAGAAGAAGAAGAGACCACTCGCGTTTTGCAATAAAGAGCTACCAGAGTTGTCGAAGAAGGAAGTTTCCAGCAACTTCAACTTGAGGAACACAGAATTGATATCAAAGTGAGCAGGACACCAGGGCAAAGTGATAGAAATACCAAGTGACTGTGACAGTGTCCTGTCACTCTGTTTCTGACAAGGGCCCAATAGAGTATGTGACTGGATATGGAGAGACAAGGGTGATTGTATTGTCCCCAAAGGAAGTAGTAGGAATATAACTGCTGCTCTATGTTGTCTCCCTAGCTAGTGCCTAGAGTAGAGGCCTAGTAGCTCAGTGATGAAGGACTGGCCTTTGTCTTTGCATATGTTTATCGGCCCCAGAGAGGTATCAAAGTAAAGGTATCAAGGTATCAGCTTTTCCGCTCGCAGAGGATATACACACCTGTATCCGTCCAGCCCATAATATGCTAATGCAAGAATAACTTGAAGGAAAGGCAAGTAAAATGTATTCTAAGGGTATCTTATAACACGCAAAACAAGGCGAAAGACATGACAGCTCATGTGCAAGCAAACAAATACTATCATCTCCATTCACCGAGAGTCCAACTGGATCTGTCTCCACCTGCTCGAACAGCTCCTTGTCCATGGCCAGATCTCCGATCAGGGGGGTTCAGTTCATAATCACGGCTAGCACCCGCCAGACCATGCTGGAGATATTTCTCACGTTCAATTTCCACCATACCCCTGATTTTGAGGCTGGCAAGTAGGCTAGCCCCAGCCCATGGGCCCATCGATTCGACCTGGCGAAGCACTCCGTGAACATATCTATCGTCCTTTCGCTTTAAGTCCATTTTCTCATCGATAAAATTTGATTCTAGCTCGGGTGGCTCCCGGAAGGCAGAGTTCGACTCGTCCGTATTTGATGGCGTCGAATTCCCGTTACCGTTCTGTTCATATAAACGGCTCTTCCTCTTGTTTATGGATTTCCCCCTAGATACAGACCATTGGTTCTTTTCAACCAGGGCATTGACATCATCTAATATGCGTTGTCGTACCCCTGGAATGTTCGCACCGCCACCTGTAAATACTATCCGTGACATACAGGTTCCTCGAAGGTCAGGTGGAAGCGAGAGGAGGAAATAATATATCAGGATATCCAAGGGCATGTCTTCGTCATCCCAGTCTCGGTTTTCATATGGCCCACCGAATAAAGTAGTTTCAGTGGGTTGTGAAAACCGCGAAAAGGGTACTTCTGTATATTTTGAGTCTGATCCAATCGGTAAGGGGACTGAAACTTTCGAATCCAACGAGCGAGAGTAGGTGTCTCTATTACCGCCTTCTGAAACTGTCGAGGGAGCGGAGTGCGCACTCATAAATTCCGAATCTTCAGAATTCTGAGAGCTCTTTTCGCACCAGGCCATGCGCACCAAAATTTCCTCACAAAGTTCAAATGGAATACATACTGAGCTTTCCTTCCCACCAAGGCTAGATCCTTCTATCTCATAGATAACGCTGCTAAGCATCTTCCCCATTTCATGCATCATCATCTTCATGGCGCGGGTGCTTCGTTTTGACCGGATTTCTCGATATTCGTAAACGGCAGTGACAACAGTTTCCTCCCATCCAATATCTACAACAAGAGATGATCGTAAACCGGCGGATACAGTCGCCATCGCCGCAGTTGGCAATAAAGTGATACTGGGGTACTTCCAGCGGTGGAATATAGTTGAGAGAAGCGATGCCAGCAGTGGGTGAGGGACAATAGAGGGTATAACAAGCACTAGTCTTGAAGAACCAGCATCGGTGAGTAAGTATTTGTTATAGACCTCTCGAATAGCACGCTCGATCCTATCCTCAAAGAGTTGGATATCAAACCCCCGAAGATCTGAGGTCCAAAGCTCATAATTCTTCGACCATGTTTCAACGTCATAGGTAAGTCGTTTTCTCACAGTGCTGCTGTTGTTCCTAATCCAGCCTCGATAATCACCAACCCTTCTCCCTTCTTCAGTTCCGAACCCAGTTACGCAGGTAGGCATACTGTTCCCTTCAAACCCCGCACGAAGCCATCTTGACCCAATTTCTAGTATCACTGCATCTTCCTCCTGACGAAACGAGGAGCCGGGGGAGGAAGTCCCTGTATACGGAGATAGTATTGGGCGCTGTTGCTGTGGCGTATGAGGAGACCCAGGGATGGAGACAATGGAGCCGCGAGCCTGACGAAGGTTTCCTCGTATACTGGCGCTCGATAGAGACTGTCTCCTTTCCGAATCGATTGTAGACGACGGGGCTGCGGCCATCCTCGAGCTTCTTCACCGTGTGGTGGTCGAAGGAGTGTCTTTCCCTGGCTAATTGGTCAAAGAACAACGAATTATCAGGAATAAGGTGTTTTCTCGCGTTTAATCATCATACAGATAACTGTTTAGCTAGCAAAAATAGACGATGACCTCTTCAGCCAGAGTATTCCACGCTGCTGCGCTGGAGAATTGACTGTCACAAACTTGATAAGAAGAAGTTGAGGCTCCTCGAGATGAAAGTCTATTTTTGGTCCGCCGCCAAGACATTCCGTGTTTACCTGTCCGTCCGTTCTCTCAGCTTCCGCAGCCCAAGTAAACAACGCTTTGGTACCATGAGCAGCAGGGCCCCTTTCTCCGTTTTTTGTTTTGTTTTTTTGGATTCTCTGATGTCATGAAATCCTCATAGTTGCGTTTAGTGGACCATCTATCGAGATCCGTCTTCCTTCGATCGTTACTGGAACGTCCACGTCTGCGTGTTAACTCATGAATGGGGATTCCTGGGTAAAGAACAATACCTATTATCCTGCAAAGGACGAAGATTGCTGATGCATATTTAATAGTCTGAAAGATGAGCTCGGTCCTGGGGAGCGTATCTCCTTGGCCAGATACTCAGTCGGCCATCTGCAACGCACGAGAAAGCCATTACGCTTAGCTGTTGATATTTCCATATGGCTTTTTCAAGTCCAGGCAGCACAAGGAGGGGCAAATCCCGCCCTTAGGACCCTCTTCTTCCGACTAACGAGGCTGATTTCTCTGCCAATCCAACCAATCTTTGTTTTCGATGGGCCACATAGACCGGATTACAAAAGAGGCCGGCTGGTCAGCAAGAATGCCGCCGCCGCACAAATAGAGCTTTCAAGGAAGCTAATTGAACTATTTTCGTATCCGTGCCATATGGCCCCGGGGGAAGCCGAGGCAGAATGTGCAAAACTGCAGCAGGCAGGTGTTGTTGATGCCGTTATGAGTAACGATGTTGATGCCCTCATGTTCGGCTCCAAGGTTACCCTTCTCAATTATTCCAAGGGCTCGGCCAAGCAGTCAGGAGCTGCAACCCATGTTGATTTGTACAATACCGAGGCGGAAGATGGAGATAGCAAGGTCACACTGGATACCAGGGGCATGATTTTAGTTGCATTACTGAGTGGTGGAGATTATTCGCCTGCTGGTGTAGCTCTCTGCGGTCCAAAACTAGCAGTTGAGATCGCTAGAGCTGGTTTTGGCGAAGATCTTCTTGAAATAACTCAGGACCTACTATCTGGGCGATCAACCAAGAAAGCCGAAGAGGCATTGTGTGAATGGCGGGAACGCCTTCAATATGAACTCCAGAGTAATGAAAGCGGGTATTTTAAAACTAAACATAAAGCCGTTAAGATACCTGCCGACTTTCCGAATTTGGCAGCTTTACGAAGTTGTGTTCATCCGGTCACCTCGTCCCTCAAGGAGATGAATGCACTTCGCCGATCAGACATATGGGGCAGAAGAATCGATGTTGACCGGCTTCGCGCATTTGTTGGCAGATACTTGGGGTGGAAAAATGCAATAGGGGCCAAGAACTTGATAAGAAAACTTGCGCCCTCTTTGCTAAGCTATAATTTATTTTATAGCTCTCTTGGAACACCAAAGGACAAGCTGCCACTTAAAATATTGGGTTACAAGTCGGCCGATTCCTTTGATGCATTACCAGTGTTGAAACTAGAATATGTGCCCCTCCAAATTGTCAATGTTGACCTGGACCAGGAAACTACCACTACTAGCCCACAAGAAGAGGAGGTTATGAACATTGACTCTTCCGATAATGATGATACACCAAAGGAAAGTCACGCTATGGTCAGGAAAAGTACTCTGGCTGAGTATGACCCGTCTGCTTCCCAGAAAGCATGGTTGTTTGAAGCCATAGTACGTCGAGGTATCCCAGATACCGTGGATGATTGGTTTGCGGAGTGCAAGAAGAAGGAGGCTGCTAAAAAACGGCCGGTGAAGAAGTCTGAGACACGGAAGAAAAAACCCAAAGTGGTTGACCCGGGAATGAAAGCTGGTTCTATTCTCCGGTATGGAACTATAACCAAAGGACCTGTTGTACAACGGAATGCCACGTCTTCATTGGCCAAGGAGTTGCCTCCTTCTAGCAGCCACAGCCTTTCATATAGCGACATGGCGGGGACACAAACGCCTCCAATTTCGTCTGGAAAAAATACAGACCTCCCTGCTTCCTCTGAATTTCTCGATCTAACATTCAGTGACCCGTTGGATGACCCGGTGGGTTTAGATCATACGCAAGATAAAAAAGGTAGGAAACAATATCCATACTCCCTCCCGACACATGCGAATCCTGCTTGGTCCTAATTTACAAGATTGCATTACCAGATACGTTCACGAGATAGACTTGGCTCTTAGCCATGTACATATTTCAGAAAGGATGCTCGCAGGAAGCACTCGACCAGACATAGTCTGTGCCCCCTCTCAAGAGCAAAAAATTCCGAAATGCAAGGAACAAATTCTGGTCCCTCCTGTGCAGCCTAATGAGGCAAAACTACCCAAGGAGAAGAAAGCCATTACGAAAAGCCCCTCACCACATCCGTCGTACTCTGCTACTCAGGAGTTCCCGTCCTTGAATCAATTATCAATCGAATTGGATAACATTTACAATATGAACCCTCCAAGTGATACCCGGACGCGACATCAGAAAACAGATCGTCATGTATTATATAGAGACAATGGACCACCTGCACCAGAAGGTATTATGGATGCTTTCAAGCCCAAGATGATATCCAGCGAGCATCGTCCTCCTGCTTTGCATGTTAAAATTGACAATGGATTTTGGACTCAGGTCCAGGGTGCAACTACAGATTGTCCCTGTCTGCTAAGCTCTGAGAAGAACTCGAGTTTGAATTGCTTATCAGGCAGGCTAATATGCCTAGGGTACGTTAGTATAGTTGATCTTACTTGATTGGAATTACTATGCTTTTTGAATATTCCGACCAGGTGGAATGCCGACTGCCTAGGGGATAATAATCTTGGATGACTATATATCACAATTGGATTTGCCTGTTTCAACGTGGACGGGGCATAGGACGATGAAAACAGCTCTGCTGGTGTAGGCTAGGTCCAGTTACTATATTCACACATTGGATTTATTGAATAATGTAAAGCTACTAATCTACCGTAAATATTTAGAGTGCATGCAAAGCAATCTATAATCCGAATAAATTCTATTATCCTCTTCGCGAACCAATAAAAGGAAATCCGGCTCCAGATATTAACGTAAAAGTCAACCTTGGAAAGTGAAACATTAATCATTACAAAAAGGAAGGGTGAGGTAGAAGAAAATGGGGTATTGGGTAGTTTAAAAGGCGTGAGGAGGCTAAATGTAGGGTAAATAAACACTGAGCATTGTTTTGCAGATTTAGATGATCGTCAAGGGAAATGGAGGAGAGAGAAATGTGAAATGGGGCACGCGGGATGCAAATGGGCAGTTACTTCAAGGCAAAGGGAATTGGACGAATATAGTACAGCCAGGAAAGAGGTGTAGAAACGGCTTCTTTGGAATATGTATCAGGGAGGGGAGGAAGAATTGACATTGAATGAATCACGGCAGGTGGAGTAGTGATGAGGTAAAGTGTAATGCGATGAAATAATGAGCGGCAGTGGGGGAGAGCAGAGAAGGAATAGATAAGTAAATGCCAAATATCACAAAACATAAAAAATTAGGAAGAAATTTAGGCACCAAAGACCTTGAAGAAACCCCACAGGCCAATTCCGCTCAGAAGTGGGATGGTCAGGTTATCATCGAAGCCAAAAAGGTCGATCAACTCACTTCCAGCGCCCACGACGCCAGTCCACAAGCTAACAATTCCGAGAGCAAGTGGGCCAGAGACGATGGAGCTATCAGAGGTGGGAGTTGGGAGGCCGATCCACTCCAAAAGCTTGGTTGCAGCAGAGGGCAGAAGCCTGATAGAGCCAGAAAACATGTTGGCGTCTTCCGGATCGTTAGGGAATGATCCTACTGCGGGAACAATATATCCCCAAAAAGCGACGGCAGTCATCACGCCGACAACCCAGGCAGCAAGCGTTCCAGCCAAGCTCTTTCCACGTCGAAGACGTGGCGTATAGCGACCGTAGAGGCGACCAAACGTCGAAGCGGCTGTGTCACACCAGCTAAGTAGTAGGACAGACACCATGGCAACATCCTTGGGGAGGAAGTGGAGGACTATAACGACGCCCAAGATGTACCAAATCACGCCGTTGAAGCCCGACACTTCGGTCTCGCGCATCAGAGCCCCAAGACAGCGGATATAGAACCTATTGACGGCCGGGAATCGGTGGCGTAGGAAGTCCGTTGCTGAAATAGGAATGAAGGCAGAGAACAACCAGGGTGTTAACTGGTTTGCTTGTACCCCCCTGCGGAAGAAATCGAGGGCAACAAAGCCGATGGAAACATGTAGCAGCTTCCGCGGAATCTCATGGCGATGGATGAAGGTTCTATAATGAGAATGGAGGGGAATCAGGCCGAGGGGAGAGGGAGACCGTGAAATAACACGCCAGTTTTCCTGGGCGCTCGAGTATGGTGAGAGATGGCCATTTGCCGACGTGTGTCCGTTTGCTACCAACGCAGCCTTCTCGCCAGTTCCAGAGTTGGATTTGCGCCTGCGCTGTACAGAAGACGAGAGCACCATCGGACTTCGGGATCGGGTTCGAGATCGTTTGTTCAAGCTAGAATCTGAGCCGGATGCATCGTCGGCAACTGGATCTTCTTCCGGGATAGGCGGAGGAGACGCGAGCGGCCCTTTATCTGAGATGTGCTCTCTCGACTCTGAAAGGTCCGAAGGCGTCGGCGACGGTGAGATCACACGCGGCGTCGCGGGAATCTTGTATTGGTTTGGCATCGCAACGAGCGGTCCTTTTTCCTGCTATCCGATCTTCGAAGCTGGTGATGGACGAACTCCCAAGCTCCGCCGGTAGTTAACGTTATCTGGCCAAAGTCCGCCTGATAAGCCGCTCGATAGCACACTCAGGATGCCGCAAAGATGGCGCCGCTCAGCGATAACAGGCGCGTCTCGGGCTCGGTCTGGGTCGTAGCGGGCGCGAGTCGATGTTCCCTGCTGGCAACGGCAAGGTGACCGACTGTTGTTCTCGTGAAGTTGTCTTGCGCCAGCTGTCCGCCTCCGGGAAAATTTGAGCCTAACAGGCAAACTCACTAACGAGTTAGTTAGTTGGTGAACCTTGGAAGGAGGCGGGCGGCGGAGTTGGTGCTGCGGTCGTCGCCCAAGCGGCAAGCCTGGTCGCAAGCTGCAGAGGAAGACGAAGGAAGTCCCCTTTTTTCACTTCCAGTTCTGCTTGTCGTCTTCGTCTTCGCCTTCGCCTTCTTTCTTCTTCTTCTTCTT
>NW_003315552.1:0-120486 GCF_000151505.1 Trichophyton verrucosum HKI 0517
TTATCGTTCAAAAAGGGCATTCTAGATAGTAGAAAAAGGCTAATTTCATATTTTCTTCAGAAACACAATTAACTCTGATACGGGAAGGCGTGACTCTTTGAAAATTCTAGCTCGTCACGCCCTATGAAGCAGCGGCTGGCATCGGTATCGCACCGCCCGGCGAGTCTGGAAGTCTTGCAGTAAGGACATCGACACCATCCTCTGTCACTAGAAGAGTATGCTCAAACTGAGCTGATCTTTTCCCGTCTATGGTAACACTGGTCCAGTTGTCGGGCCATGTTTTGTCTCGATAACTTCCGAGATTGATCATGGGTTCAATAGTGAAGCACATCCCTGCTTTGGCTGACCCCACGGTTTTGCTTTTAGCGTAATGCGGGATGCTCGGGGTCGTGTGGAATAGCTGGTTTATTCCGTGGCCACAGTAGCTCCTGACAACGCTGCAATCCCGGCTCTTGGCGTGCTTCTCGATCACATTCCCAAATTCTCGGAACAGTGTTCCTGGTTTAACAATTTCAATCGCTTTGTCCAAACACTCCCTTGAAGTTTCTACAACTCGAACCGCATCCGGGTCTGCCTTGGCTTTGTCGCCGACATAATATGTTTCATTGAGATCCCCGTGGAATCCGCCATGGTAAAGCGAGATATCGATATTTAGAATATCGCCGTCTTCTAGGGGCCGTTGGTCGGGGATACCGTGACAGATAACTTCGTTCACGGAGGTGCAGACAGATTTGGGAAAGTTCACATAGTTTAGTGGTGATGGATAAGCCTGGAATACAGTTAGACAACCGGTATATCGAAACGAGAAGAGCCTCTGTATAGCTTACCTCTCTTTCTAGACAAGCTTGATGCACAACTTTATCAATGTGGTCAGTGGTGACACCTGGTCGAATTTCTCGAGCAGCAATATCCAGCACCTCTCTTGATAACCGGCACACCTTCCTCATCCCCTCTATTTCTTTTTCATTGAGTATTTTAATGTTATGTCTCCCGAATATTTTTTGTTCCGAGCGTGGAACTCCATCGACTGCATAATCGGGGTGCTGGATCGAGCTAGGGACAGGGTTCTTGGGAGAAAGGGGATACACAGGTCGTAGAGTACCCGTAAAGGGGAACGTTGGGAATGGGTTGAACGTTTCTGAAAAATGATCGTTAGTTCAGACTAAGTCCTGGTGACAACATCAATCACATTATCAATATATTTCCTCACCTTTGGACTTGTGGATCGCCTTGTGCTCACCCTGTAAATTAAAAGTTAGCAACACCCGAGTTTAGAGGAGCCGGTCTCAGCACCTTGCGAGACAGTACGGAAGCGTACCCAGCTACGCTTAAAGCAGTCCTGGGAGCAGAAGTAGCTTTCAATCCCAATTTTAAGACACGCTGGACATCGTAGACTTCCTGCTGCCTGACTGCAATCCACCCCGCTACAATGTTTGTTGTCTGGAGCACTCATATCTGCTGTCAAATAGATGGAACACAGATTCAGAATACAGCTCCTATCTGCGACTAAAGGCCAGGTCCGAAGAGAAAAAGCCTGTTAGTTCTTCTCTCCTAGAGGAAGCGATCCCGTCGCGGTAATAAAGCAGCTGGTCGTTCGGTTGTCCAGAATCTCCGCGATCAAGATCCGCAACTTTTTTCTTCGCTTCCTGGTTACTAAGCGACGACGCTTGAAATGGTTTAGTTAGCCGCGCGATAATTATTACTCCTTTCGGACAGTTGACTTCAACGCCTGAGGTCGCCTTGCACAAGATACGGAGTAAATAATACTAATATACTCCTTGGGCTTCTCGAGGACAGCAAGCGCAAATATCTTTCATGCAGGTGATATAGGCGTGGATGGACTAGGTTGCGCCGCGCTTCATAGGCTCGCTGCTCCGTATATAAAGTAGGTCAAACCTGTCCCGCGTTATCACCTTCCGACCCCGACACTGCAGACCCCCCGCCATAATAAAAGGCACACGGGACACACTTGTATTGTCAAGTTCTTCGAGGCCGAGCGGCTCGCTGACACTGCAAATCCAGTTTCATCTCCCTGCAAGTGAGAACCTCGTGAAAGAAGACGGCACCTTGGGACAGCGGCGTGGCGTTTCTTACATAACCGAATTCCACGCCGGTGATTCGCAATAGCCATCCCGGTCCAGGGGTTGCGCCCTGTTCCGCCCGCCGGTCGTCCAGCCACATACATTTTCTCGGGACTCATCAGCAAATTTCTTTCAACGCCTTGGATCTTCACAGCGCGTGCCTGGCTAACAAGAGAGGTGTCTGTGGTGTTACATAGAGTTCCGACCAGGGTTTCTCAGAGTCCTGTCGCGGATCGAAACAACCAAATTCTGTGTCACTGAGTCAACCACAGCGAAGAAAAATACTCCGTGGTCTCAAGGGGTCCATGTCCGTTCATAAACGAAGCCAATGGAATTACTAATATTGCCCCAGATGTTTATTTAACTACGGAGCAATGGGTATTTAACTAGTTAGCTCCGTGGACAAGGCGTCTTCTGGAGCAAATCCCCCAACTTTGCCAGCACGACTCTCATTTTCAGCGACATACGTCAAAAACAACGGCTGTCAAACATGCAGAAGGTGGTGATTGTAGGGGCTGGTCCCGTCGGCTCGCTGGCGGCACTCTACGCTGCTATGAGAGGCGATAGTGTCGAACTCTATGAGCTTAGAGGAGGTACGTGTTTTAAGCTGCCATTGTTTCTTTCATCGAATGAAGTGTATTTTCTACAGCGGCAGGAAGTCAGGTTGATCTATTCGATGGTAGATAGCTTGTCGCCGGAACCAGTGGATATGTTGCCTGATTTTTTTTTTTAATCCCGCAGCGCCTCCTATGGAATGCCTTTTTCAACAATGCTCATATTATATTGTCTTTGGCAGTTGACTTACAGTATGGTTAGACCCGCGCGATGCCGCAACTGTTCCGTTAAATTTCACAAAGTCCATCAACCTCGCTATATCCGAACGTGGATTGAATGCGATGAGATCCGCCAACCGAACCGGGTTTGTCGAAACAGTCTTGAGCGAAGCAATTCCAATGACAGGTCGCATGATCCACGGACGTAACTCCGCAGGTTCTCTATGGGAGGCTTCTCAGGACTACGACGTCCATGGAAGAGTTAGTTGTCACTACCTACTTTATTTTGCCATGAATCGCAGGCTTATATTTTCCCATAGTATATAAACTCAATTGACCGGGGGAAACTCAACACGACTCTCCTGGATGAACTGGAGAAAGAGCCAAACGTCAAGATATTCTTTAATCACAAACTCACGGGCGCCGATTTCAAAAATAAAAAAGCTTGGTTTGAGCGAAAGAATCCTGGAGATACCCCCGGTTTTAGATCTACATCCAATGGTGATGACAAGTCCATTAACCTCACCCGTGCTCCGGAGTTGGAGGTGCCATTTGATTTACTGATAGGCGCTGATGGGGCCCACTCCGCTGCAAGATATCACCTCATGAAATATACCCGCATGGACTATCAACAAGAATATATCGACTGTTTATGGTGCGAATTCTCGATTGCACCTTCTGAGAATAACGACTTCCAAATTTCTCCACACCACCTGCATATCTGGCCGGGAGGTGACTTTATGTTTATCGCACTTCCGTCTCCGGATAAAACATTTGTTTGCACCCTATTCGCTCCTGCCGAGCATTTTGCAACTCTGGAAAGTGATCCAAAAATCCTCCTCAAATTCTTTCAAACTCATTTCCCAGGTGTCTCTCCTGAGTTGATTCCGCCTGAAGATCTTATCAAGCAATTTAACACAAACCCTCACCTTCCATTGATCAGTCTCAAATCTTCTCCTCATCATTATGGCTCCAGTGCTGTGATACTTGGCGATGCCGCCCACGCTGTGGTCCCATTCTACGGACAGGGGCTTAATGCAGGTCTCGAGGACGTTAGGGTCCTTTTTGAACATCTAGATAAACAGGGTGTATATTCTGCGTCTAATGCAGATAATAGCCAACGAATCGCATCGCTTCGTGCAAAAGCCCTCGATGCATACTCCCTCCAGCGGATTCCGGACGCCCATGCCATCAACCATCTTTCTAGGGAAAATTTCATTGAAATGAGAGCAGGTGTGAAATCGCCAGTGTACCGGATGAGGAAAGCTCTTGAAGAAGCTCTTTACAAATATTTGTCTGGGCTTGGTTGGTCTACACAATACGCTCGTGTTAGTTTCAGCAATGACCGTTACTCAGAGGTAGTGAAGGCCACGAAAAGACAAACCAACGTCCTCAGCAAAGCCATGCTTACAACGTTTGTTTCTTTGGTTGGCTTCTCCACCATCGGCTTATGGAAATGGCCATGGTCTAGAGATATTATTACTAGAATGCTACATGCTACAACTCGAATTGCCAAAGGTATAGAGGGATCCTTGGCCTAAAAAAAGAGCAAGGTGCGAGGCGTTTTCTTGTTATATTTCTTGTGAACTCGCGTTCTCGGTGTGACCTTTTTGTCATGACCGCTTTCTCCTATGCTTTGATGTAGGAATAGATAGAAGAGCCTTATTGTATCAACATACTTCAATCCGCAACAGAACCAATTTCGAAAATTAACAACGTACTCCATCGCTCATGACCATATACCATTGGGCCACGTATTCAACAGATGGCCAAATCAGCACAGAACAAGGATGCATATTACCCAGATTGCGCTATAATAGGAAGAAAAGAGCAACTTGATGCTAATGGTAATCAATGGGAAACGGAATCCGTATTTAAGGAACGCTGTGAACGCCATTTGCTGTTCAGTAAAATATCTAGAGCCCGTAGCATTCATGCCAGGCAACAAAAATGTCAATCAAAAGTCATTATTTAGGGAAGGAGCAGTTGGAGGGGGGAAACACAGGCTTTGGTATATATATGCACAAATAATGGTTCGTTCCCGATTACTCCCTGAAATAACAATAAGTGATAGAGAATGATGCAAGAGGGACAGGAGAAAGGGACGGGAATACCCAGGTTTCAGGTTGGGGTCATTGGATAATCCCAAAAATCGAATTCCAGGAAGACAACGGCAGGACATCCATTTCCGGCTCCCTGATGGTATGAAATAACTCAAACTCCATATGTGGTGAAATCTCCCATCGATTCAACAGCATGGGTAGAGGAAAAGTGAAAAGGAAAAAATAAAAAATCGTTGGACGAGGCGGGAACATTTTGCCATAAAATGGGCAATAGGTGGCTTTCATGAAAGCGATACTTCATGGAAATGAGGAATAAGTGGATAAAGTCATAATGAGTTGGGAAAAGTGACTATTCATGTTCGTATAATATACGATCAGCCGCATGCCCAATTAAAAGAAACTAGGAGTATGATTCCGTCGCTCATGAATTTGCCTTTCTGTTCGGGAATACAAGAAATCAAAATATTCCATCGCAGGGGCGTCTTTAAGTATTTTAGCGACCTGTGTTCCGGCAGATATAAGTTGCAAGATGTTTCGATCATCTCTCAATGGGCGCGACTGGTTCTTTGCTGTGTGGCGCATCTCTAGGGAGTTTTCGAGCACAGTGATGAACTGTTTTATTTGGCCATCATATAAAACGCGCGCAGGGATGCGGCGCTTAGTTGCAAGCCTCCTGAGCAAGTGGACCCATTCAGTCCATTCACGGTCCTCTGGGGCTCTTACTTCTGATTTCTCAGGCTCCAGTGGGATTGGGAACTGGTATTTGGCCACAAAGTCAAAAGCGCACCGGGATAAGCGGTCGTTGATATCACACAAAATTTTCACTTGTTCCTGTACATTCAATGAGGTGGGCAGATGTGGCAGGTCCTTCTCCGGAATTTCAGTAGCTGCTGGGCCTGGGCTAGGCATCCTGAGCAGTTGTGTTGGTCCGTCAAACTCATCCCTGTTCCCGGGCTTTCGCCTCAAGTGGAATCTCGGGATGGAGTCCACATGTTCCTGGTTATTCATCTTCTTCATACGCCCCATAGAATGATCAGACTCCAAAGAAAGGGGCATTCCAGGATCAGATAGCCTGGAATTGTGATAAGACATGAACGGATCTTTCGAACCGTTACTAGAGTTTTGTCGCGGTAATTCGCCAATTGGTTCCAGGGCTATTGGGGGGTGGATGGTGGAGTATCGATCGTACGTCGTAGGTGGAGTGGTAACCATACCTCGACCTGTGAACACATCGAGCGGCCTACCAGGCCCGGGCTGCTGTCTTTCTGGGGAAGACATTTCTCCGTGGTCTCGGGGCGAAATATCCCATGGTGGTGAAATTCTAGCTCCATTAATAATCCGATGTTTAGCTACACTCATCGCACGATACCGGGTGATATAAAATGTTCTCTTGGTCCGTACCTTGCGTTTCGTATCTCTGGTGGCCATGGTAGGTCTGAGTAACAAGGAATTTCGCGCTCTCTGTTTAACAAACTGGGACTGTTCGAATTGAATAAGTCTTTGATTCCGCTAAGCTCGATGCCAGGCTCCAGTGGGGAGATCCAGGACTAACCTGCGAAAAGGAAATGTGGCCGCATTGTTCCTTGGGGGATAGAACATTGAATCATTCTCCCGAAGGCTACCTGGGGACAGAGGAATGCTTCCTGGGTATGCCATTCTCTAGGGAAACACAAGCAACGTTATCAAGCCAAACCCGGCGAGCCATGCAAGGGCTATAAAAAGGAATGGGAAGTAATTCTATATAGATTGTCGAACGCCTGCACCGAGCCAAAGAAAAGGAAAGGAAAAAAGGAAACACAAGAGAGGAAAGGCTTGAATCTAGATAGTCTTAATGTTCACACCGCTAATTCGCGGAGTTGGGCCAGGAAGAGGCGCAACAAGCCATCGGGGGTAAGTAAAGCAGCGGATAAAAGTAGTCAATGTCTTTCTTTCCAAGGAGATGACGGGTAAAGATCCTTAGTTAATATTGTTTTCCTGCGGCTTGGGTGGTCGGCTGGGAGGGAAACAGAGCTACGAGCAGTATAGCTTAGAAGGCGAGCAAACGGCTCCACGTACACGTCTGTCGTCTCACTATTTTTCTTTTCATGGGCATTATATGAACCTATAAATCCCGGAATAGGGCCTTGCAGTTGACACGACCCAAACTCAAAAAATGGCGCCCCGCACCACGAGAATGCGCCATCTGGTCTTCAGGAAGCCGATGACTGAATTTCGATCGAGGAGGCGGATGCAAATTAACAAGGAAACAAGCATCACATGGCCAAATGGGAGCCAGAGGGAGCAATTTTTGGGCATCAAAGAGTGTGGGCGGAGAGGGTCGGCCGCTTTGAACAGCCAATGCCGTGTTCAACAAAACCGTTTCTCTCTTCGCTGTATTCTGGGCCTATGGACCGGGAGATGGAAGCTCCTAGTGGTCGCCGTGAAAATAGCTTGTTAAATGCGGGCGCCTGTCCGTCTCGTTGAGCTGTCCCTTGCTATGTAGGTTTAAACCCCTTGGAGACAAGAAGTCAACATGGAGAAAGGCAAGGGAAGGCCATGAAACCGTTGGCTGCCGGACGAATCCCATCTGCACGCAAGCCAGGTTGCACATCGTCAATGAATGCAGTGAAGCATTGAACGAGGCAGGCCCACAGCCTATAGAGATTGGGCACTTTCTCGGTCCGTCACCACTATGGGGTTAGGGAGATAGGCAATGGACCGCCAATTTTAGATCAGAACGGCAATGCAACCCCTGGATCTGCGAGGGTGGTGCTAATCGGTGCAAAGAATTAGT
The DNA here is from genome assembly GCF_000151505.1 of Trichophyton verrucosum HKI 0517. Classification (NCBI taxonomy): domain Eukaryota; kingdom Fungi; phylum Ascomycota; class Eurotiomycetes; order Onygenales; family Arthrodermataceae; genus Trichophyton; species Trichophyton verrucosum. Next base: position 7,691 of record NW_003315552.1, read on the forward strand.
ATGCTGTTCATCGGGGGGAAGTTGGGCATTGACGCACATCCACATCACTCGCGTTGCGTTGCGGCCCAATGTTTTTTTCCTTGCCGGCACAGAGCCAACTTCTGCATGGTCCCGTTCAAGCGATATGCTTGCTCTGTTGGCGTTCTGCTAGTGGCCTGTCAGCAAAAAAGACGAAATCTGGCCTGAACAACTGCAGTTGGTGCGAGCAAATTGGTCCAACGACGTTGTGCAGTTTGACTCGTATCACAATCCCGCATGACTGTGGGGTGATTATTTCAGGCGGCTAGTTTCCCTCGAGGCAGCTTGGGTACAAGAGAGTCATGATGCTGAGCTCTGCTTTGGATTTATGACGATAAAATAATGTTTTCTAAGGCTGATTCTTCCATACAATAGTCCTCCCGTCGCCATGGTCAGCCAGGTTTGTGATCCAGCCGTGGATATAGTTAATCGCGATAATATAGGCCATCGGATGAACTAGGATTCCAGGCTCCAAGTGACCCAAGGTACATACATCGAGAAGGACCTGCAGGCCATGAAGGTGGCTGGTAATGAATTGGCCGGCTATTTACGTAGACATTTCACAGACGACCTGCTGTCGACTCTTGTTGGTTGGCTGGCCGTTTTATGCTAGGACTGAGCCTTTCGGCGTGTATAATGCGTACTTTGTGTGTCTGTGTCTCGTCCTGTAACTAACTAGTTAACTAGTTACAGGGTCCCCCAACGCCTTGCAAATAAGAGTTCTTTCAAAACGTCTCCTTCACTCTGTCCACCAGGAGGACACACGCTGCCATCTCTGATCAAGAATGCGTCTCTTCAGGGCTTCTTCAGACCTCGGCCGACAACTAGCTGTCTTGTTCTCCAGCCCAACAAGAGCAGGACCTGCAGCTTTCAGAGCCTGATTCTTCTCAGTGGCCACTTTATCGGAGCTCCTAGGATAGCCTTCTCCGTTGATCAGCTTTGCCGGGGGAGGGGGTGCAAGTTGGATCGCATTCCCTGCTCGGTACTCTGCCTGCACATATATATCAATCCTTCCTGCAGGCTGTCCTGCTTTCGCCTCACTCTGAGCTGCAGGTCACAGCCATTCTGTTTGATGTCGGTTTGAATTCCAGCGCCAGGGCTCAGCCCGCCCTGCCCTGTCCATGGGAGGAGGCATGAAAGGAGAGCCTGCGGGGACCCGACAGCTTTCGGCTTTTTGTAACCATTTATCTTTATCTAACACCGATTTGTTCTTTTTTGCCATTCACTGAGATGGTGCTGAGAGGGATGTCCTTTTTTCAATCTGACGTTCAGCCAGTCCGTCGTTAACTATGATTTCTGGCCCCAGAAGGAGCCCCTCAATGGGTCACGTGGGAAGCCTGCGACGACGAAGAAACGACAACAGCGAGTTTCACGCCTGGATCAGATCTATTGCCACGTTGGTTACCATTATTTGGTTGCGGCCTGTACTCCGTAGGGCAAATCTGTGCTTGGAGACTTACTTAGCTGCATGACTAGATGAAGCCCTTGCAAGAGAGCCACGGTAACTCTCTATGTAGGTAAGCCAAACTGGTGCCGAGAAGCCCAAAAGCACAATCCCAGATCGCAAGGAGGATATTAGGCACGGCATGGCCTGGAGATCAGAAGGACTATTGGTGTCGAAAATGAGATCTGCTTAATGCACGAGAGCAAAACTATCAGTTCCAGCCCGCTGCCGTCTACGTTAACTCGGGTGAAAACCTCCGAACAACGATCTCTCCCCAGAATCGTCGGTATAACATCTCATCCCGTCGATTCTAGACCTGCCTATAACTAAACGAGTTTGATAACTATGTGGCAAAACATGTCAGAGATGCAAGCAACACTGGGAGGGGAAACGGGATGATCTGCGATGTCCTGGAGTGTTGGCGTCAACTGCATAGAATATGAACTATCTGGCGATGGCGAAGCCCAATAATATCTGGAGAAACAAGTTGATAGCTTAGATATTCACCTGCTCAGGCGGTATCTCAACCTGCTAGGCTGTCTCTCCACCAAAGAACCGGCCTTGAAGTTCCTGGGTTATAAGCTGTGGCTTGAGGGAACGTTACTGTCTCATACTGTAGTATCTTGATACCGTTTTTGTACCTGGAAGATAGTTTAACGACTGCCAGCAAGAGCCCCTAAGCGATATTAAACCAATCCTTGACATAGTGTTCAGAAGGTGATACCCGCAGTATCAACCTTGAGCCCGCCTGGGGGAAGATACGCTTTCCTCAAAGCTACCAGCTGTCGTCCGTAAATGACGCAGACTCGCTTCCGCAACTAGTATGCTAATACAGTGATAACAGGAGCAATACGGGAAGAATAATGACATATTAATACGTTCATTCGTTATTATATATATGTGTATATATATTTGATAAATTATGAATACATGGATATATGTATTGAACGACAAATAACAACGCTCCAACGCTCCAAAGCTTCAAAGTTCAAAATTTTTTTAGCCATAAAACACCCTAGGGCTCAACGTTCCCAGAGTCTTTCTCTTTATATGTGTCAATCACATTGGTTGCCACCTCTTCGCTGAACACATCGACCTCGGTAGAAGCAAACTTCCGTGCACTAATCCCACGCTCAAATAGGACGTCGAGCTCGGCAAAGGACCTTCCTTGGGGTTCCGGGAGGCGGAAGTAACTGTAGACGATGCAGCAGAAGCAGATGCCTCCCCAGAAGAAACCGGCATAGTTACCCCAATTCCATGCACTAGGATTGAGCATAAAAGGGGTCAAAACATTGCATATAATTGCAACGATGTTGTATAAGTTTCGACCTAGCACAATGGTCTTGATCTGGAGTCTCCGTGTTGAAAGTTCGGAGACAATCGAATAGGTAACCGTGCCAACAGAAAGCTGATAGAACAAAGCCCAAACGATCATCATACTTCCAGTAGCAAGGGATCCCGCGTCCCTGTGTGACTGTGGCACCAGACCGAGGAATCCCATAACCATCAACATGGCGCAAAGGCCACATAGACCAGCAAGGTAGAGGGTCCTCCGGCCAATCCCGAAGGACATTAGGCCCCAAGCACCAAAGACTCCAACCATATTAATAGCATACTGCCCCATAGCAAACGAGTAGGCATGGGATGAGGACAATCCCGCCTGTTCCAGGAAGTAGGTCGAATAATTCGAAAAGGAGTTGCCGCTAAGGTTCTGCATAGCCCAGACCATGCATACGATTTCCGTTCGACGAAGGTCTGTTCCCTTAAAACAGTCCCAGTAGGTGGCTCCACGTGTAATTTTAGCCTCTAAAGCTGTTGTATGAAGCATCATCGCAATGGTCTCATCGGCATTGAAATCACTCTCGTCACTCCGACTAGTCAGCCGGAGAAGCGAGCGTTTTGCATCTGCAATGCGACCCTTCCTGACTAGCCACCATGGTGATTCTGGGGCCATGTAAATTGCAATTGCGAGTGGTAATGGCCACATCCACTGTAGTGCATAGGGTATTCTGAAGGACCATTCATCTTCTCGATCCAACATTGACCGGATTACTCCTATGCCTATGAGCTGCCCAAGTCCCCAGCAGAGGTTAACATAGGTTGTCAGGTAACCACGTAGTGCCACGGGGCACACCTCGGAGGCATAGGTGATGGTAAGGGTCTGGAATACACCCCATGGAATGCCACAGAGGATTTCGCCCGCAAGAAGAGTTTGTACGTTCTGAGCGGTAAAGAAGAGGGATATAAAGGCAGCCAACCAGGCCAGAGATCCCAGGATTGTCCACCGATAACCAAAGCGTTCCGAGACCCATCCATTCAGGAATAAGCCGAATATCTCACCTACAGCTGCACCATTGCTGAGACCAGCTTGCCACTAAGTAAAAATTAGTATACCAGACTCCAAATATCCGTATCCAAGAAGGTTTGCTAGCAAACATACAGGCGCTGGAACTTGATAAGTTCCATCTTCTAGCCGTACTCCAAACTTTTGGTTGAATTGCCTGAAAGCGTAAAAGTTGCTTATCAGACTGATGTCGTAGCCTTCCATAACAATGCATGTTGAGATCAAAATGCTCCATGCTAGTGCCTTCGGATAGAGCCTTATTCCTTGCAGCAGCGTCATTTTTCGCTCCTTGTCCGTAGCAGCTTTCGCATTCTGAAAGATATCTGCAATCGGCGCATTTTCACCATCACTCTCTCCCACCGACAATCGAGTCGAACCAACATTGCTCGCATCGATGTCTTTCTTTTCGGACGCCATTTCTACCCCAAGATGGCTTATTCGTTCTCGTCCTACACAGTCTGATAGTGTCACAGATAGGCACGTCAAGATTCGCTGTTGCTGAGCCGTGCGCGTGTGGGCGGGAGAAGGTTAATATTTCGTTCAGGTCGACATCAGAGAGACATTATCCGGTAGTTATGTTGTATGGGTATGGATAGTACAAGGTACCGACACTGCCGTCCTGGAACCGGCTGCGAAGAATAATCCAGCAACACGCGAGCGCAGGCTCCGTCGAAGTCCTCGCCCGGGGTTTTATATAGCGAGAGCCGGAGCTCGCTTTGCGGTGGGGAAGCCTCGGCCGCTCTGCTGGGATACGAGGCCGATAATTAAATCGTCACACTCAACCTGGCTCAACGGACGCGATGGGAGAACATTCTCGAAGCAGCTCCTGTGCTTATCTCCGTTGCAATCGAGATAATGCATTCACCTTGACTTGCGCCGAGCTTGGGGGTGAGCGAGCTTTCCCTTTTTGCCTCGCCGGTTCGCGAGCATATTTTTGGCTTTCAGGGTGGAGGAGAAAAATCAGCCAATCAGCAGCCAAGATAAACTCGATAAAAATGCCATTGGCAGAAGCTGCTAGATACATAAAAACGGGGATACGGAGTAAAAGAATGGGCATTTCGGCAGGTAAGAAGAGAAAGTCAGGCCAGAGTGTCTTATGACTCTTGGTGTTCTTACCAACTGGGGCTGGATGGAGGAACTATTGACGGGGTTGGGGACCTGGGAACAGAGAAGTTGCGGTCAAGTTCAATGTTACATACTTAGTGCATTGTAGCTTTCCCTGAAGACAATTAAGACATGGCGCAGTTTGAGAGAGAGAGAGAGAGATAATAGTACATTCAACTGAAAGGGCGGATCAAGTGATCTATATACACAATCCATCAACTCCGTTCCCATGCCAGAAAGAAACCATGGCGTATGATACAACCCACCTAAACAGCACGACAGAGAACGAGTCCTCCGATTTTCTTCTCCACGCACTGCCGTGACTCTAGAATCCCACAATCTGTGCTCAGGAACAAACATTCACCAGGGTTCCTCAACCCAGCGATTGTGCGGCTCTTTGACCCTCTGACAATGTCCCGCAATGCTTCTGTATCCACGTATATCCGGCGAGTAGGCTTGCTGACCATTGATAGTTTGGAGAGCACTGGCTGGCTCTGCCAGTACTTGAGGCCCAGCCATAGTCTTCTTGACGCAATATTGGCTTGGGTCACTGGTTCGATTGGTTCTAATTCGTCATTGACTGCAGGTATATTCAGCAACATGTGCTGCGGTGGTGGTGTTGGTCCTCCTCGAACGACAGATGACAAGAACCCGGCCTCGACAAGGGCATTGGAGAGCGCAAGATGAAGATTCGAATTCGGGATGGACGTTAGAGCCAGTCGAGCCTTGCTGGCATTTGAAAGATGTGAACAGACGTGTGCGAGATTGACGAGCGACATCGTGGCCAGCTCCGAAATGTGTGCCAATATTAAAACAAGAGGGAACCCTTGTTTCAACAACCAGACTCCTCTTCCGGTATCGTTGAGACAATATATAGGATGATGGAAATGGAACAGGCAGCTCCAACAACTGTCCTAAAACTTTTTAGAGAGAGACCAGGTTAGTGTCTTTTACCCTTATGAGTGGGTGTCACGTCAAAATACTAACTGTAGATATACAATTGGCAAGGGTATCAACCGTTGCACTGTTCCCGCTGCCGTCGCTGTCCCTCCTAGTTCTTCTTCCTCTTCTTCTTCCCGCGTTCTTCAATCTTGAGATGCGAAGGAGCCCTTCCAGTTTGGGCAAATTTGAGATCTGCGGATAATAATTAATGCGGGAAATTACTAATCAACCTATTTGGTAATACATGACTAATAACTCTGTTAAGCGCCGGCAGCTTAGGTCGCACCTTCTGATTGGTTGGAGATTTGGGCTGCGCATACTCCGTACAACCGACGCAGAAGTTGGGACGATAAGAAGGCAACAAAAAGGAGGAGAACCAGCCAGCAACGAAAAGATAGACTCTTGTTTTGCGTCTCTTCTCTGGCTTTTACTCCCCTGGAGGCTTGCTGTACAGCCTGGTAGTTGTGCAGTGGAAGGTTTTATTCTCGGCACCCGCCAGCTGTTCAACTGCTCCATAGACATAACTGTCTAAAGGACGGTGCTAAAGATGCCCCCCCTCCCAGGCGAAGAACGGCTTCTGACCGTGTAAGTAATTGACTTAGATACATTTGAAAGTCTGTACATTGTTGCTGATAGAAATTCCAGGTTCTCGGATGTTCATTATTACTTTACGGCCCCCTCCCCGCAGCCTACACACCACAGATTCGATAAGGGCTCCTATCTCTATATCTACCACAACCCTACTCAGGGTGGGTCCAGAATTGAGATTGCGAACAATCCTGGGACCCGTGAACAGGATGCCTTCAACGGCTGTAGGTCGTCTATTTCATATATATATAGATTGGGTTTAGCAGTGTTGTTAAGCTCTAACTGTTTGCAGCTTTGTCATCTATCCACCTACGAACTTCTGATACCTTCCCAACACTCTTTACACTTACGGTGGATGGATGTCGAAACAGTATGGGGGTGTCTCCTCCAACTCATGTCAGCACTGAGCATGAATGGCGCTTAGGATGGATGAATCCAGTGGATAGAAGTATATCATACTTTCGTCTGCATACGCTTGATCTATATTTCTGGACTCTGGACGATGCAAAACAATTCTTAGCTACCGTTAAAAGGTTGCTAGCCCCCAATCAGCTGGAAAATATACAGCAAATCCAGCCATCTTCCCAGCAAGCTCCAATGAGTGCTGTGGTACAAAACCTGGAGAAGGTTGCGATATCAGATCCTGGTTATCAGCAGCAGCAACAACAACATCAGCAGCAAATAAGGCCTGATGTTCATAGCATAAAGAACATCCCGCCGCCGCCACCTCCGCCTCCACATCCAACCATGCAGCCCACGCCTCCCGTTATTCCCGCCAGTGTCCAAGTTGTGACCCAACCTGTTAGCCCGATAGATGATGCGGCATCTCATGCATCAACTGCCCAGGAAAAGAAAGAAGCCCCGGCATCGTACGCTCCCCTTGCGTATAATCCTGCTGCCCCACCAGCTCCAGAGCCCATAAAACCTCGCGAGGCGACTCCTCCACCCCCCGATGCTGCCGAAGGCACAGGACTTTCCACCCCGGGCATGGGAATGACTTTCGCACCACCTCCTACTGGAGAAATCGAGAGCCCCCAACCTGTTCAGCCTCATGGTGTGGGGAATGTTAGCGGTTCTAACCCGCAGCCTTACACAGTTCCAGGAGTCCAGGGGACATACTCGCCTGCATCTTCGAGTATTAATCAGCAATCATACACCCCAGGACACCCCCCACCCGGTGGTATGTCTTTTGGACCTCTACCAACAACTGCCACTGTCCCTCCGACAGCTCCTCCAACTACTGCGGCTAGCCATCGTGGAAGCTATGGTTCAACCTTTGCGCCGCCTCCTCAGGACCCTAATGCACACTTGTATGGCCAGCAGACTTTTGGGCCTCCACCAGTTAACCAATATACTCAGCATCTGGCTCAAAACCATAGTCATCTTACCCGACGAGAATCCCAGGCTTCCCAGCACTCTGCTGGTGGATATAGCTATAACTATCCACAGCAGCAACAGCAACAGCAACCGCAGCAGCAGCAGCAGCAACCCAGGCCAAGCGACTATTCCATACATCAGCAGGTCTATAATCCATCGGGGTCCGATCAGCCTCCCACCACCAACAGGAATGAACCTGCCAAGTATAGCAAACTTGGCAACAGTGCAATGCGAATGGAAAAAGGGGTTAATAAACTCTTCAAGAAATTGGAGAATAGGATATAAGTTATGACAACTCGAAGTTTGAGGATATAGGTAGCTTTTTGACGATACGACAGATGAATTTTCTAACATACTACATGACTATCTACATTCAATCTTGCGTTTATGTTTCATCATTAAGGCCTTCAAGCAAGCGTTTTTCTCCAACATTATACTATATTATTTGCTAGGAGTTTAATATTAGCATCAGGGGACAAGTAAAATCACATTTTTCAACACTCACGCGGCCTAGCTGACAAGCAACTTACTCCGCCTCGAGAAACATAAAGGCTAGGGTAGCTGAAAATATTGCCAGCAGTGGTCTCCTGTAGCGAGGCAGCCACAGATGTACTTCAAGCCTTGAATGACGAAACGTAAATGGAACTAGCTGATTCGGTACGAAAGGCTTAAACGGAGACGGGCGATCCTCGCCCATGCGACCTCGTATTTAGGCAAAGGAGGCAGTGAAGGAATCCTTCGAGAATCACTCTGCGGCTGAGTCTTGAGCGCCTGATGGCACCTATTTAGGTTGTAACAATAAAGTTTGCTACTATATTTACTTTGGTAGAGAAATTATATATATAATGCACCAAAAGTCCTTGTTAATAAATAATTTCTACTTCCCGACAATAAAAGAAAATCATAAAATGACAAACTGAGGCCGTTAATAATATCAAACCAATCTCTATACCTTCAAACTCCAATTCAAACCCGCCATTTTCCAACAGGGCACGACTCTTCGCTCTCTGAACCCACTGATAATACTCTAATTATCGACATTCGCCTTGAACGGTAGCCGTTTCGAGATCAATATGTGTTTTTCATCCAGTGATCGTGATTATGAGCCGCCGCCCCGAAAATCTAAGTTATACAATCAAAAACCAACTCATGGTTATCCTAAGAAAAAGTACAAGAATCACGGTGACTTCATTGACGGCGGAGGCTATGGAAACAACAGCAGTGGCTCCTACTGGGGTGGCCATCATGGGCATCATGGAGATGGCGGTGGTGGGGGTTGGGGCGGCTGTGACGGTGGCGGAGGAGCGGGAGGGGGGGGTGGTGATGGCGGAGGCGGCGGCGGCGGAGGGTGTTGATGAAACCTAACTTATGTTCACTTCTAACCGCTTATTGGTTAAGTAATGTCCAAACGGGCTGTTGGTGATTAATGGCCAAGAGTTCTCCCGAACCTAGCAGGAAAGACTAGATATAAGGTCGTTTAATTGTCCATAAATGTGTTATATCAAAGTCTGAATATCTGAAGTGCCAGAACGCTTCTGTGCTGTTATACAGAAAAAAGCCAAAAAGTGAGAATCTGTAAACGAGTGTCGCAAGTCATTATTCGTAATCAAAAGGGTATACAACTGTATTAGCGCCATTATGGTGGAGGGACAGCTGCATCTGGTAGTCTGCTCTGTGGGGTAATTGTATCCTTGGTTTCGTTTTGGATTTTGGGAGGCTGCTTGTTTGGATTGACAGCATGGAACTGGTGCCACGAGCTAAGAGATATAGTTAGCACAGCTCTAGAAATGATAGAGCAGCCAAGGTCTAAACTTACTCAGGGGCGTAGAGAACATATCTAGCCATTGCTTCCCGGAAGCGACTTTTGTACTCCTTAGGGCTGGTCACTGTCGGCCGGTTCTTACCACCTCCTGCAAACCCTCGGTCTTTAATCCAAGACTCCAATTTCTTGTCCCAAGTGTAAGTTCGGATGCAATCAATAATGCCAACCACAATTTCTTGCTTGCTCTCATCTATAGCGATCATGAGAGAGTAGTCCATGACATTCTGGCGTGCGAGGAATAGCGTATCATTCCAGACGCTTTGGCTAAGTAGTTTTTTCGAGTGTTCTCGAGTGAAAAGTGGGCTCTCGTAGATGAACTCAACCATATTTTCATCAAGCAGGACTTCATTTCTTTCTCCGGTGCTTTGAACCTTCCGGTTACGCATAGAACCCTTGAGGTCAAATATCCTAGTTGGAGTACGGTCGTAGAACAAGTTTTCCATAATCAGTAGAAACCAGTTGAATTCCACTCCCGTTACCGGATTCTTGATAATGACTTGGTAAAAACCAAACATTTTTGCGATCACAGAAGGAAGTTCATGGAACAGCGCCTCAGACATGATCTGGAAGTAATCAGGTGCAAATTTCAAGAAGGCTTGAGTCTCTATGGTTGAAAGCGACTTAAGTATAAATCGATCGTCTAGTGTCTTAAGGAAAACTGATTTCGTCTTCCCTCCTTTGGAATCCCATTTCATGCACCGAGAAAGTGACTCGACAATACGGTCAGCAACACCACATTTTCTGCGAAGAGCGTCGAATTGCTCAGCATAAAATACTTTGCAAAGCATCTTTGCTTGGCCCTCTTGGAATTGATATTTGAGGTGTGTGCCGGTACTTCGAAGCAACGACTGTTCAACCTCGGGTCCCGCATCAACATTTACTGAATCGCTTGCTTCGTTCTGTTCCTGGATACTTTTCAGCTTTTGCTGGTAATCTTCGGAGTTCAAAGCAAAAGCAATCAACGAGCTCGGCTCATCTTCCCTGACAATAATATCGCAATCCGCAAAGACATGGTCAGAGTCGCTAAGCGGATAATCCAAGGGAGCCCAGCCACTTGCGGAACGTTCAGCCCAGAAGTTAGTAAGCATTTTTACCAAGGAGGTTCGCTCATGTTTCGGAAGCTCCTTGAGGTCTAGGGCGATTTCATCCGGTGACAGTGAAGCAGCCTCATCGCTTGGTTCTATATTCCGGCTATCGTCCAAATAGTTCTTTTCACCATCACTGTGCTCATCTTCGCCATCTCCTCCTGAAAGGTTTTGCTCCGTTTGATCACCATCACGCAAACTTTCATCAGAAGTCCGCCGCTCCTCAATGATTTTATCAGGAGTCTCCGGCCGAGCAACTGGTGGTTCGGCAGCTTCAACAATTTCTGTAGTTGGGGCTACGGGCTCTTCCTTCTGTACTATCGCTGTGGGCGCACTCATAGGAAACTCTTCATAACCAGGCTCACGTTCCTCCACAGCATCCCTGACACTTTTGTATACTTCAACAATTGGTTTGGAAGATGCCATTGGGTAAGCTCGCGATTGTTTTCCTTGAGCAGCACGTCGGTGATTTTGCATTATTCGTTCCTTTTGGAATTCTCGACTTAATTCCTCGAAATGTCGAGTAAGATAAGAAACATGAGAGCTTTTCTTTGCAACTGAGCGGGGTATTAAAGAAGGGCCGCCAGGTAATTTTGGTGATTTCAATCCTGCGAGTCTAAGCCGCTCTGAGAAGCGCTGCCTTTTAGATGTGAAGGTTCCTTTACCGATTTCAGCCGGCTTTTCTCCACTAGGTTTCAAGGGTTTATCTTGGGGTAATACTGGGCTAGAAAGTGGCTGTCGTGAATGTGCTGGCTGTGATAGCGTTCTCATTAAGGGCGGGGACTTTCCTTTGAAGTTATAGGGCCCTCTATCACGGGGGCGAGGTAAACCTGAAGGACGCTTGACGGCTTCTATGACATCGTGGCTGTTTGAATTACTATCAACGCTCGAGCGAGGCTCACTTGGTATCTCAACTTCGTTCACCGGGGGATTTGGTGTATCATTGGCTGTTGAATTATCGGGGTGGTTGCTATCAACGTTGTCAGGCGTATTAGCCTTTGGAGGAGATAGCTTTTCAACCAGATTTGATGGGATAGCCAAATCCAAATGCCGGAATTCGTTTTCAGAGGCGATTATAGGTTTCATTGGCGATATGTCACCTGCTTCCTGGGGGTCCGCACCTGGTGTGGGAGTTTGAGGATTCGGTTCTTCACCTTCAATCTGCTTTATCGGCTTTGTGGTGTGTTCTTCCACCACCGAGGCTAACATATGCTTCGCCTCTTGTGGTGACAGTGTCATCCTTCTTGTCAAACGAGGCGAGCCTGAAGGAGTTGTAACCCCCTCCTCTGTTTCAACTGGTATCGCTCCGGATTCTTCACTTGATGTGAGGGAAGTCACAGACACATCTCTATCTAGGAAAATTTTCTTGAGCTGTAAAGTCGCCAATCGCCTGATGTCCTTCTCAGATGGAAAATAGTTCCGCTCGAATTCGGCAAATATTGCGTCCCATTCAACGACCTTTTCTTGTGTTGAGATGATAACGGTATTCAAAGGAATAACCTCCCAGTACCGGGTGTTCATGTACCGGGCTTGATGCTCCTTAATAAGTGCAAGATGATCATCATTAGCGCGCTTATTAAGTGCTTCAACTTCCTGCTGGCAAGCTTGTGCTATTTCGGGCATGACACTTTCAACATTTATGGATTTAAGTCGTGCTTTGACTGATGCCATAAATTTATTTATCCTTCTCTGCGCTGCAAGGTAGACTTCATTACGGACCCTCAGGTCTTTATCCACTTTCCAAGTGACTCTTGGGCGAGGAACAATGATTTCCAGCAAGTTGATGGGGTCGTAGTGTATTCGTAGAGCCATATCTTTAAGCCCAAAGTACCGTAGATGATCTCGATGCAGATCATGGGGGCAAACCCCAGCTCGAGCATGCAAGTCAGCGCTGGAGAACGAAAGCTCTAGATATTTTCCAAATGAATACCGCCAGGTACTATCCGACATGGGCATCGCGGGCGTCTCATTGCCACACTTCTTGCAGCAACTCCACATTAGAATTGTGTCTTGAAGTCCCCGTAGTTTTGACGGGTACGGTTGAACGAATACGCTGACTTGGGCTTCGCCGTGAACGTATTGACGATGGTGTTCGAACATTCGTTCCTCACAACCGTTTGCTGCACAAACAGCATTTGCACTATGGCATAAATCTTCAACGTATTGCCCAAGGGTGCAATCCTCCTCAAACAGCTTATTATCAATTTCGTGTTGATTGTAAAATGCTAGCGCAAAAGTATCGGGGCCAGCGCATGGAATAGACGTTTTTGTACAGACCAAACTATACAACACGACTATATTTTGATGAGCATGCGGGTCAAAGAGATTCCTGTTCCCCGATATATATGCTTCCCATTGCCGTTTTTGAGTTTCGTAGTGATGCAACGCTCTGTCATATTCAGCATCATGAACTGCATGGATTACTTCTTTCACTTTACTGGATGCACCAGATAATGACTCGTGTATCATCTCCGGAGTGATCAGGAAGAATTTCTCGGATTTCGTTTTCTCTTCCGGAGAGGACTCTTGGGAGAAGTCTTGGTCACGCAGGCGTTTAAGATAGGCAAGTTGGCGTTCTAAGGCTCGCGCGCGCATAAGAAGGTATGGTTGATGGAATTTCACAAATGGAGAGGCTGACAACAGCTTAACTTGATGTTTCTCTACCATGTCTTCGTAGAAAGCCGGAGGAGGAACATCGCTTTCATCCGGTTGGCCCTGTGTTAGTATGGCAGGTAGGCTTTTCTCAGGCGCAGACACTTCATTACCAAAATCTCCATCTGTTGGGACGGGGGTATCAGCTGTTTCACTTTTGACAGTGTAAGAAGTTGAGTCATCGCCTGATTGTGTGCCTGGGGGATTTGGGCTTTTTTGCCCTGATTGAGCAAGCTTAGAGGGAGAGGATGGAATTTTTGCAAACTCATCCCTCATTAAGCAAGTCTCAAGTTTCAAATTGTACACCACGTACACCATGAATTCTGTGATCCGCTTAATCTCGACGAGAACATCATTGTTAGCACCACGAAGTACAATTGTGCATCCCAGTTCCTTTGGACAGCCGGAAATGTACACGTATGTCTTTTTGCGTTTGCCATAAACGTAAGTCTTCAAATCAAAACTCCCGCAGTGGCCGGTGTAAGATAGAGACGCAGCCAGACGATCCATAGAGGTGATAATCCTAGTCTGTGTGCAACGCGAGACAGCTTCCACGACAGACTCCTTAACGTTGCAAACCGTGGCAATGTTCGCTTTTTCTAGCAACTGCAGGGCTAAGCCAGACACATGTTTTGTGACCAACAGTAAGTTAGGGCTAAGAGCTGCTATTCGGTTGACGAGGTTCTCTAGAAACTCCCGTTCTTGACGAATAACTGGCTCCAAGCTCATGAAGTGCTGCTGTTGGCGCGCGTATTCCAAGGCAAAGGTAACAATGAGGATCCTGGGGTGTGAGATATTTCTCGGCATACTCTTTAGAGCTAGATTTTTTGTAAAAACCAGACCAGAAACATAAGCTGTATCACTCGGTCGGCCGCCCGGGATCTTTTTAAGCTTGACATAATGGCGAATATCCATATCATCACCATGCTGGACATCAGGTTCGACGTCATCTGTTGCCTTCAATAGAATAGGCAGGAGTGCGGTTTCCCAGCTTTGACAGTTCGGTACTGATGAATCACGTAGCTGCTGGTGCAGCAGTTTGCGCACATGGTCTAGACTGGCTTTATTTAGCTCAATGGCAGGCGCCCCAGCACCTCTCATGGAGGCACTCCTGGTCATTTTGAACCCAGTAGTTGCAGGGTTTGCTGGAGTGGTGAATGCTGGGGCACTTATATCGTGTATATGATGGAGAGATGGGTTTTCCTTCGAATTTCGGGGAGAGATCCGTTGGTGAACGCTGCTTGCAACGCTCAAATTTCGCCTCCTAGCTGAACGTGGCAAATTAATAGCACGAGAACTACTAACACTCCCATCGTCTATGTCACGCGAAGGATATAACCCACTCTTATCGCCAAAACGAGAGCGACCTTTTTTAACAGCAGCAAGCAGACCTCCAAATGTAGCCTTCTCAGAATCTCCGCCGCTTCGCGACAGTGAGCCTTCACCAACAACTGAGAACAAGCTTGGCTGGTCCTCTTCACTTGAAGCATCATCGGAAAGATATTGGGCTAAGTCAGGATCGATGATATTATCTCTATGGAATGCAGGCAATTTGTCACCAAGAGTATCATCTCCAAAGCGCCTTTGGAATGGCGCTCTTTCGTCATGGTAGGGTTTGAAGTTGCGTATGTATTGTGTCCTTGAATGGTGTCTTTTATGTGGAACCGAATGCGACCTACTTATTCCTGACTTCAAAGATCTTGATGAGGTTGGCCGAGCAAGTTGACGATCCGAGTCTATTTCCAGGATAGCTGATCGTCTATGATTTCCATCACCAGTACGTCGTGTGGCGGGTATTGCCATGGTCGGGGTTTTTAGTACATGATCTAGAGACTGTGATACGGTAGAGCTAGCGTCGTCTTCTCCTATATTGCTGAGACTCAGGTGATCCCCCGGAGACTCCAACCCCCTAGTATTGATAACGACTGGGTTGCGCACTTCATCGCCAGAAAAATCGGAAGAATCGTCCCTTGGGGCATTGATAACAGCGTCGCATGGTTTGCAGACTCTAATGGAACCAGAATATCCAAAAGAAGCTCCAGAGATAAGGGTAGTGCATTTAGCATCGAAGATTTGTCCGCAAACCCTGCAATGGTGCTTTCTTCTAAAAGTTGAGAAAGGCTCGCCACAGTAAAAGCAATCTTTTGCGTTTTCGTCTCTCATCCAAAACTCCTTGCTAAGCAGTTTATTCTTGATGCTGGTTTGCGCCTCGCTTTGGCCCCATCGTGGATAGAAAGGATAGTTGTTCGTTTGGCTGGCTTTCTCAGATTCCTTTTGAACATGTTTTGAAGTATTTCCAGTGGTGGAGACTGTTTGGGAAGATTCTGAGGATGAAATGCTAGGAAATACAAATCTAGGAACATGCGGCTGGGTAACACGGGGCGGTAACTTCTCTTTAGGTACGTTAATTGATGCCTTTGATGAGTGTGCCGAGGGGATCCCATGATCTGTCATGGACACTGACGTGTCTAGCGTAGCGATGGTATTTCCATCGTTAGTTGAACCACCAAACTTGGACATGCTATTTGAGATGGAGGTTGGGCCAGAATCCATGGCTAGTGATACATTGGAATCCTCAGGATAAGTATCTTTGCGCCTATATTTGTCATCATGAGTACTTTCAACTTGGTTAAACTTTTGTTGGGTAGAATACATAGAAGTATCCATTTCAGATAAGCCGCTCCTGGATGCGCTGTTTGAGTATAATTTCGGAGATATTGACCCATCGTGAGATGTCGGTTCAGGAAAAGCTGTTTGGTTGAAGTCGGATTCCTGGAAGTCTCTGTAGCTACCACTGTTTGCCTTTGCCAATAGTATGGGTGATTGAGATCTCATAGCTACGGTGGACTCTTGGGATACTTGACTAGAAGATAGATGGGATGGTCGATCCTTGCGCTCAGAGGTTATTGTATCAGAGTTCATCAGCAGACTAGACGATAAGCTCCCGGAATTACTTCTGTGATGATGATGGCCATCTTTAATAGCATTCACATTTATCTCAGTCACAGTGGGGTCTGCTGTAGCTGGTTGGTGTACCTTAGATAATGGTAGTAGTGGAGACTTTAATGGGTTTCCGGCGGGTATCGATGTCTTAGATGAGACGCTCGCAGCTTTGGAAGAAATCTTGATGGTTTTAGGCTGGCTACTTCCGGCTCCCTCTGAGAGCGATGGGAATGTTCCCATGACGGGGGAGTTTGCAGCCGAAGCCTGTGTCGAGGCTATATGAGTAGATGAAGTGTCTGCAAGGCGAGCACCAACAACCGGGGCTTTTGAGGAATCATTGTTTCCTGGGTCCTGGGATAAAGCGTCTGCAGCTTTGCTGGGGCCGCCAACCATTTCCCTAACTCCCCCAACAGATGCTTTGAAAATGTTGTAAAGGCCGCTTAATCCACCTTGGAGATCTCCCACCAGACCCTTGTTATCGATGGCTACGGATCGAACCGGTGGATTCGTGTATTCATTAAACACGGTGAGGGTTCCCATCTGTGAAGCAGCGCTGTGTATCTGATCTAGGGCCTCTGTTAGGTTCTCCTTTTCAGCTTCACTAGTGATAGAAGTGTGGGAGCCACGCCGAGACCGCCTGCAGAGTGGGAGGAATATAGAGGAAGCCGAGGGGCTCGAAGGTTCTTGCGCGTTGGATGCCATAGTTGAAAAACGTCGGGAGACTTCTTGAGGAAGACTTGGGCGCCCATATCCTTTAACTCCGTTGCCGCAAACTCTTCATTCGAATAAATGGACCGACTATAGCCGTTACCAGATATCTCGGGGAGTTGTTGTGACGTTGATCATGCTGCCTGGTTGTTGTATTTGTCGGTCAAGGCGGCATATAGCCGGTGCTTCCAAAAGGTAATAGACACTGTATCAAAAGAAAGGACAAGGATGGCAATCTCTGTGGCCCGAAGTGTAGTTGTGTTGGTACCTGACGCTTGTGAATAATGGAAAAAAGGTAATGGATGTCTGATGCTTCTCCTTGATATCGACATAAAACGTCACAGCCTGGATGCCGGCGCCAGTGGAAACCAATCAAAACCTCGTAAAAGTATTATGTAATATCACTTGACCCTCATCCGGCGGCTGTGTTAGTTAGCCGCACCAGCCTTTATTTAGTTACCTCCGCGAAGCGCGACAACAAAACGGCCAAAGTGAGATAGGGAGAATGCGAACGACAGACGAGATTTTCTACCTTCTGCCGAGCTCACAGACAAAATGAGTCCTGATTCGGATTCTCTGAGTTTGGATATACTAAACCAGGATGGAACTGCTGAAGAACTGGATCGAACCGCTGGTAGCAACTGCTATAAGCCAGAGTGCCGACAAAAATGATCCGAATCTCAGGCCCAGGGAGCTTAAAACGACTGTTGACGATGGAAAAAACTTTCGCATACCTGTTACGCGCCCTAAATATGCCCAGCTACTAGAGGTACTTACTTCCCCTTTAGCTAATGAGCTGTATCAGTTGCTAATCAGTTGTTACCCCAATAGTGGCTACCGGAAGCACCCACTCCGCAAGCTATTCTTTCCGATAGCCATACGTTCATTTCTGCCAGATTCTCTGAGCGTGTTTGTCAGAATTTCAACTGGAACAATAACTCGTATAGTCGATCAAACGTGACACCGTGTCTTCTACGAATTAAGCAGTGTGAAATCGTTATTGCAAAATCAAACAAGTTCCCTCCAGAAATATCTCTTTATATTGATGAAATTAAACTTGAAGGGTGTGAAAAAGAGGGGGTATTTGGAAATCCGGGACACATTGTTCAGTGTAAGGCTGTTATTGAGCTGAAGGATAAATGGTTCCGCAAAATACATATCCTGGGGCCGACGGTGCCGAGCCCACGGAATGATGAATCTGGGCGCCCAAAATCACAGGCCGATGCTCCTACTCCTAATAACGGAGGAAACTCAAAACCTACAGGTCATCATGATAATTCAACACGGGAAAACGGATGGCATACCCAACCACCTGTAATTATATCGCAAACATCCAGAGCTCAGGAAAATAAGGATTCTGTGGCAGTTCAGTTATCAAATGCCCAAGAGCCACAGCAGGCTTTACCACCGAAGAGCACGATCCCTAAGAACAGGCCGCGGAGCTCACCTACAGTAGAGCATTCAACCAAAAATGATGACAAGCAGGCTGGTCAAACTACGCCATTACCTGTAGCCACAGACTCGTCTTCTATAACTTCTTCCCCACGCAGACAATCATACTCCAACAGCGTTGGCAAAGCCACACAGAAGGCGCACCCAATTCCATCTCAAACTGACCAACACGAAGTTATATCATCACTTGAAGAAAGGACCACTTCGGCGACTTGTCCCAGACATTCCTCTAGGTCTCGACATTCGAACAATTTATTCCGCCCAGACGACTCAGAAGTAATCAAGCAAGTTAGTAATAGGGGCTTTTTTAGCAGCTGGAACAAAATACGACGACGTGATGTGATAATACCTGAATCCCAGCTGAATTTGATCGAGTGTGAGGACTCTTGGATACCCCCGGACCCTGGGAAGAAAACTCCCCAGAATTTCGTTCCTCTTGAACTCCTGCAGGAGTGGAGCGAGAGTCATAAAAAAGAAACGAGTTCTATAGGAACCAGCCTACGAAGAAGCCCAACTCTAGGAGAAGGAGCGTCCTCCACTGGCAGCCCGGCCCCTGATGATGAAATAGGATCAGAAGATTGGCCCCCAACATCTCCAGTTCCCCTTGTACCTCTCGACAGCAGCCCACCAAGGAGAAGCGTAAATTCGTCCGCAACCCCCTCCAATAAGCGTACATCAGTCGCTAATCCCACCGATTCTACTGATGCCCCTAACCACCCCCCGCCTACAAATGTACCAGGTTTTGCTACGAAAGCTGAAGAAGTATTCGATGACAAAAGTTGTCCAGATTCTGAAATAGAACTTTCCATTCCCCGGGATTTGTATACCTCGACACAAAACTGTGATACAGGGATGGATAATAATGAAGATGTTACTAGATTGTCCGGGACCATGCTATCACAGCAACTAAAAGTACAGCCTGCGCCTAGCTGCGAGTCAACAAAGCATGATCTTGTTACCCAAAATTCTAGCACAAACAATGATCCATTGGTTGTTACTTCCCAGACCTCTGGGGAATGGAGTGCCGGCTCAGGGAACGTTAATGGCTCTACAAGTATATTGCAGGTCCCCAGGTCATCGCTGGAGAATGCCGACCATAATGCGCTCATCCTTCCGTCAACCAAGGCCTCTGCCTCTGTACCACTGCTTGATAATACCAATCAACAACATAAGCGCAAAGCTGGATCGCCTTCACTCCCACCATATCCAAGAAAAGTTCCGAGGATAGCAGAAGTAGATAGAAGTTCAAGTGCGGCTGTCCCTAGCCACTGGGGTGGTAGAACGTTCGACAAGGTCAAATTCTCTTCTCAAACCGAAGAAATATACTATAAATTCCAACAAGCATACAAAACCTACACCGGTAGCCTGGAAGTATTCAGGAGGGCATGCTGCAGGCTGCAATTCCTCAGAAACGGTTTACTGAAAAGGTCAATACTGTGGGATGATTTTGTTGCTCGTGAAGTGTTGGAATACCAAAACTATTTGCAAAGGTGCGACCAGCGGCACAAGAAACCAAATACGTACGAAGATTACTTCGAAAAACACGCCAAATTTCCATTGTACAAGAGGCGAAATCTGACAGTTAAGAATCTTCAAGCAGTGGTCACCGAGGCTGAAGGTGAGAGCGACTGTGCTAGTGAGCTAGGAGATGGGCCCCGGAAAGAAGCAACCCCTGAGCTACAGTGTACTTCTACCTTAAAACGGACCATTCCAGAATCGCCATGCAAACATGGGATTCAAGACTGGGAGAGCGAGGGCAGCGACTCAGAAACAACCAAGGTTAATTTGGAGGCTTCGTCGCACGATAGGGCTAGTGTTGAGCTTGGGGACGAGCCCTATTGTCGTGTATCCGTCAATAAATCGTGGAAAAGGAAGGCAACTCCTTTTAAAGAGGATGAGGCCAAAGAGAGTGAAGACGAAGATGTATTCCATTCTGTACGCGGTAGTTTACACCGGCCCATTCGTCTAAGCCACGAAATGGACACAGATGGTGTCTCTACCAACAACACCTATCAAAAGTCTTCAGGGTCTTCATCTCTTCTTGCGAAAGGCCCAACTGCCTCGCTCCCTAAGCCAAAAGAACCAAACATGCCATCTAAGGCCAAGCCATCTCGTCCGAAGAGATCACCTGCACCGTCACTCCCCTCACACAGAAATACATCCAGCACCAAGAAGACTAGATCGGCCGCGATACCAGAGCGATCCACTTCGTGGAAGGATCCCAATACATCGTTAAAGGTGTTTTTGAGAGACTATGTGAGGATCCCTGGCGAGTTGGGGACTCTTGATGCAGGCTTAAATTCCGGCGATGTCCCTATCGATGAAGCTGGAGTGGTACTAATAAAGCCTCGCAAGCCGCCGCAGGTTGGGGGGAGAATGAATAGTATGGGCTTCACATTCTAGTAGAACGAAATTTTTTGTTATCTCACTCTCGTTGTCGCTCAGGCCAGAACTGGCCTTTCCACTTTCGAACCCACCAGAACACCAAATCCATGAAAGGACCTCCATCTCCCTCCGTTTGAACGTTCTCGCCTCGTAGGCCATACCAGCCCTCCAGATACCCATCCAGCCTGTGACAGTGAATTCGCGCGGACACCCACGTGAGGAGTTGTGGTGGTTGCGTTCTCGAGCCAGCTGGAGTAGTATATGTAACAAGGCCAGATTCGATGTTTCGGCTAATGAATCTTCTATATGAACCCACTGAATCTCATCCGAAGTGATCATTAGCTAGCTTGATTTATCGGATCTGCTGATTCTTAGCAGCCAGGTTTTCACTCTACCTACTAGTTAAATCCACTGGATCTACCAGATACCCGCTAGCGAGCTACTTCACCAAGCTTCACGCAGAAACATTAACCCATTTTAAATGACTTGCTCTGAGAAAAGAGAATGCTTTTTGCTATACACACATCCACCCCAGATGCCGACTACTACGCCTAATTATAATGACTACTTCTTCAGGTATTGGTCATGCCAATGCATATTTATTGTCTGCCACGACTATTTAGTGGAAATAAAACAAAACGATTCAGTGTATGCCTTGCGACAACTCTATGTCGCTTTCTG
This sequence comes from Trichophyton verrucosum HKI 0517, assembly GCF_000151505.1. Taxonomy (NCBI): domain Eukaryota; kingdom Fungi; phylum Ascomycota; class Eurotiomycetes; order Onygenales; family Arthrodermataceae; genus Trichophyton; species Trichophyton verrucosum. The sequence continues at coordinate 29,236 of NW_003315552.1, forward strand.
GACGTTTCCCAACTTCCCTGTCACACTTGTTCACAGTTTGGCCAGGTCCGCGTCACTCAAGCCGCGCGTGATTGCGGTCGCCTTGCTGATCATAGCCAGATCACCCAGCCCCAACGGTGTTAGTATAAAGCCAAAAATCGCAAGCGGCATATTATCGGGATTATCGACGATGCTATATACGTCAAGCGCTATTTTCCCGGCAGTTGGCGGTAGTTCCGTGGACCCGGCTCCGCCCAGAATCTTCAACGTTGAGATAAATCTCAATTATAAGAATATTATTCTTGGATGTTTTAGGTAGGCATAGGCTTTATTTACCAAATATTTCTTGTAAGAGACTGTACTCCGTGACTAGTAAAATATAGACTAATTTAGGATCTATTCGTTTGCTAGAATGCCAAGGCCTGAGGCTCTATCAAAGAAACTTTATATGGTGGAGATCAGACGCTTTTCGGGTGAAGCTTTTTTCAACCTCAAATCCCAAACGCTAGAGAGAAGTGGCATGTAAGTTGCGAGGGATACTTGGACCAAGGGTACTCCGTATTTATGGGATGTTTCAATGCTTCCACTCACCGTCGCGGAGCATTGTTGGGTAACGTCACGCCATGCTGCTTCTCGATGATCAGGCTCTCTACAGGGGGCCTGCATGACTGCTGCTGCTGCATGCTCGGAAGCTCCTTCGCTATGTCGGCCGACCAACCATCAGCGGCGGCATCTTTCTAGCACAGAATCAAGCATGCTAACGAGGATATCGAGAAAGTGCTCCTCTCCGTTCACCATTGCCCGCCGCGCAAGCTGGAAGTTACTGATCAGGAGAAGATGTATTCTGTCAGGGTTTCCATTCTCGCTGATAAACGATAGCTTATTGGCATACCTCTGACTCGCATACTGAACAGCTCGACTTCATAGCTGGTTCTGATTTATCCTTTGAAGAGCTACGCGACGATCCGGGAGCGTTACCCAATTATCCATGCCCTCCTATTTGGTGGTCATGAAGAAGTGGCCCGTCACGAGCACAATTGTCCGAAATCGTTTCGCCAGATTTCAAACACGAACGCTGCCACTAAAATTTTTCAGGGCCTCTTTGATGGCGAGAAGGAAGAATTTCAGCACGTTCCTGTCGCAGGCGGTAGCGGCCAGTCTACAACCACTGCTGTTGTAGTGCCATCTTCTTCCCAGCCATGTTAGACGTCAGCCAGCTTCTTTCCCATACCCGTGGAGGCTATGGTGGCCAGCAGCATCTGGTAATTTTTAGACCTTCCGTAAGATCTGCGTCCACAAGTCGCCCATCGTCTTCAACTTCTTCTGGTTACTGGCGACCACGAGTTCAGAAAGAACATATGGTACAGCTTTGACCATCCGGCAGCTCATCCGTTTTGTTCTCCTAGATAAGCTCCTGGTACGACCTGACTGTCCCACCTGCTCAACGTCACGTACTCGAGATAATCGGGCATCAGCTCCCGGATGGGAAGCGGAGATAAAGACCCAGCCTTTTCGTGACTAGGTCAACAAACCAGGACAAATACTTGAAGCGCGTGAGGAAGCCCAAGCAGATCTTTCACCCACCCGTCTATCGGATCCGTAAGATCTCTCAGCAATAAAACTCCTAAAGTAGCTAGCAGTTTGTCCCCGTGCGCTCTCTGCTTAAGTAGATCCTGCGCTATTTCTCTCGAATTTGCCAGAATGGCACATACATGGTATAGAGGAGATGCACCGGCCAAGTACCGGCTGGCATAAGATAAGAAGGGATCGTGAATATTCCGAGAATTTGCGCATGCACGTTTGACGTGTGCTAAACATATTTCCACGACAATTTCGTGGACTTACTAGCCCAGGTGGAACATCTTGATCCCCTTGATGTTAATTTGATCACTCTGAAGGAACTCCATTGCCGAGGCTGATGAGCACTCCTTCAACCTTCAGGAGCAACCCACCAGATTTGACCCGTTTATGACTTAACATGCCTTGCTAAACTGGTAATAGCTGCTGTGATCCCTATGGTCACCGCCAGTTCCCCCCAGTATGAGGGTCAGAAGGCAGAACGACTATTGAAAAAGGGAGACAAAATCCTTCTTTGTCGACGACCTACCAGAGAAGCCGCTGATAGGTTCCCAGCAGGTCCTTTAGGAATATGACGGGGAATTTCATCGATTTTGCTCCATTTTCTACTTTGCTGACACGAGCCTGACCCATAGAAAGGCCCCATTGCTACCAGCTAGCAAGGTCTGCTGGACCTGGGTGACTGTCTCCTGGGAAGGATTCTGCTCGAATACCGATTCGGCAGCTATATCAATCGACATTATACGAGATTTTCGTGTTAAAGGTATCTAGCTAAGTCCTCTGATACTCGTCGAGTTTACTCTCTAAACGAGCCGGCTGGGGCCGGAAGAGGATAATAAGCTTCAGTCGTGGCGTTATCTTTTTCCCCTGACTGGGAACAAGTAATTACCCCTGAAGCTGTGCTCTGCTGGATCAGAGCTTGGAAACCCCTTCACAACAAGACAAAACTATAAATGACATATTTGGCTGTCTTTGTCCGTCCGAAGGAGCTCTTGATGTGAGGATAGAGGTCGACCCATAGATGCAGAATACTCCATGATTGTCAGAGCGGGTATTGAAGCAGGTATTCCAGTCCCTGTCGCTGTTACCGCAGAGGTAGTACAGCAGGGAGTTATCTGCAGCCTCAACCACTGGCTCTAATATCTCCGCAATATAGAGCGCCAGCATAGTCTCCACTTTCCAGGGTCCCCTAAGACCCAGAGGAGTGGATTATTTGCATCTACTTGTCACTCTTGATGAGTGGGGATGCTGGATGAGCTGTTAGCAAGTGTCATCAAACCTATGCATTATTGTAAATACAATGAGGGACTTCCGATCACCCTTGGGCCTCATCGTCCTAGATGCAGTTAGTGTGAAAGAGAGGACTTATTTTACGTATTCTGCAGCAGTATCTATGGCGTAGGTATGCCAAAACTTGAGCCTGCGCAAATCTGCATAGTCGCAACCCCTGGATAATCAAGTACTGGCATCCGTGAGCCCACTTGTCTCTTCCTCAAAACAGGAAATGTCATGCTCATGCGCGGACTGTCCCGGGTGATTCCATGGAATGATTCTGGAAGTAATCAGGCCATAATAAAACTACAGGATTCTGTGCTCCCAAGACTGCCGGGGCATCCTGCAAAGGTGACGAGGTCATTTTGAATGGCCCGGAGATACACTAAGGCATCCTCCTTCATCCAAAATGACGGCGACATTAGCCTTGCTCATAGACGTGAGAAACTATCGTATCGGCTGATGTGTGAGGATTCGATCGTAGATGATAGTGATGGCAACTATGACCCGGATAACCATGGTATAGTCACGAGTGCTGGTAAAGGTCGCAGGGTGGTAAAGGCAGCCACCTGATTATAGGTCATGCTGGGCCGGCAATCAACCGAAGGATGTTCCCTCGGCGGTCACTTTAGCTTCGATGTGGCTCTTGCGTTCTAGAAGGGCAAAGCACGAGTCAAGCATCAACCTTGCTGAGGATCTTGACCTGGTTAGATACGGAGTGAGAAATCGACAACCCCTAAGGCTGGTTATCCGGTTATCCTTCGCTGCTACTGGTGGAAAAGGCCCCACACCGGCTGATTAACTCTAGGTTACCACGTGGGAGCTAACTCGCACTAACCCGACTTGGCTAATGCTGAAGGACCCGCCCGGTCGTTCACACGTTTAATCCTTCGTCGAAATCCTTCGTCAACTTTAAATAGGACATCAGTTTATTTCGAGGCATCTCAGTCTGTGATATACCCTATTAATCCCCCGCTCGGCTGCCTTAGTGGCTTAAGCAGCGTGCAGAGGCCCTGAAGCCTTCAGTCCCCACCCCATCTTTACCACGAGCCATTCACTCCCTCAATTTAGTTGAATCCTCTGCCCAGGCTCGAGTTTAGATGCAACTACAGCTCTTGAGGAAATTCGCATCCCACGGAATTCCGAGCAGCGCACCCAGAGATACCCACCCAAATGCGAGTTCATAAGTAACTCGTTGGCTCGTTCCCTGATGAGGGTCTGTAGGATGCCAATTCTCTTACTAACGATAGAGTTTAACACTATATATAGCTAAAGTTCGGCGCGAAAGCCATCTTGCTATCAAAGTGCCTCACTATATTGTACACAGTGAAGAACACTTAGTAAGGTGGTAACTAGTAATAGGTAACACATAGTGCATAAGGCATTCAAGCTGAACCAAGCACACAAGACCAGCGCTTCCAGCAGCGTGTTGCTGATGGTTCCAGGAGAAAGGGTCCGTATGTATGGAGTACGGCCCAAAACTGACCCCTGTAAATAGATGCGCTAGACGAGGCGCTTATGCACAGTACCAGGCCAGATCCTGGGCGGCTATCCGCCGAAGATTTCGATGGAGAAGCTGCCCAGACTTCTGTTGAGGGACCGTAGACAGTGAGTCTGTTGATTGGGCTATCTTGATCTCTACAACATGCCACGATGCTACCTAACGCCCTCCCGGAAAATTCTTCCCAAGAAAATCCTTCATAGCAAATCCTTCAGAGATAATCCTTCGAAGAGAATGCTACGGACTACATGCTCTCCTGATGAACAAAGTGCTGCTATCCCATCATCTGCTCGACTATAAAAACAGTGGACTTCCTCTAGTTGTCAGTCACAAATACACAAGCAGAACAACCTCAGAGAACAGTCCAGCTTACCTATTCTCACCATCTTTGCTCGCCTTCAGCCATCATGAAGCTTCTTAACCTCCTCTCAATTACCTTTGCCCTTAGCGGTATCTCTTCCGCTATCCCTGCCACTCCCGAAAAGGCACTCGAGCCTATCACTGGAACCGTTGTTGGCAAAGGTGTCACTGAGCATGGCGAGCCCTACACTATCACTGCTGACTTCGTTGATATTTCCGATAAGGACTGTAAGTTACCTATCACCCGTTCCACCGAGACAGTGGCTCGAATTGTCCCTTCTTGAAGCTAATGACTCTGTTATAGTGGCCCTTTTCAAGAACAACCCCGGAAATGCCACCACCGGCCTCGAAAAGCGTGGATTCGGCTCCAAGGGGAACTGCGACCAGTGGTATGAGAACAAATACTGCTACTGTGGCGGCGCAATCTCCAACCGTGGAGATTGCTACTGGGGCAGCCAGGAATTCTGCAACATGCACAAGTTCAAGAACTTCCGCAACACCTCGCTCTACCATGTCAAGTGGCTGCCTACCGTTAAGATCGAGTACTGGGTTACCAACAAGTGCAACCACGACCGTTACGTTGGCGACAACTGCGGCGGTATCTTCCTCGATCTGATCGATTGGTGCGAATGGTCCTGGATGACTGCTAAGGGAGGCCACCAGAACTTCGACGATTGCCTCTTCTTCCGCTTCGATGTCAACGGCCGATAAATGTCAGGAGAAGACTGAACACAGGAGTGCCTTGTTCCATGGAAAGATCGAAGACAAGAGCGCATTTTTCTAGGGGGAGATTGAAGAAAGAAGTGGTTTGTTGTTTGGGAATTTAGATAGCATAATAAATAATAAAAGACAAGATCTCACAGTGGGAACCTACCACTGTCCAAGAAACATCCTTTTTTGCAAACATTGGTATTATTAATATATTTTATGCTGTAAACCCTAGCAGCGATAACTATCATTAGACGACTCCGTCCTTGCATGAAGAAAACACGCCCAAAACGACGTAACTGCCGGAGCTTTGCGCCTATCATGCCCGCGAGTCGCGAGTAAACTAATTAGATAGTTAACTAAGAAGAAAAGAAAAAAAAAAAAAGAAAAGAAAAAAAGGCATGCCGAACAAGGCCCTGGCACTCTTCCATATCTCAGGTTTGTTTATTTACTCCTGCGGTTACACAAACCGCCTGAACGGTGTAGCGCGTCTATCTGTGTTATTATTATTTTCCCACTTAACTAACGCCAGACGCGACGCCGTTGCCAAGAATTGGTGTTTGTTGATGTTTTGATTTGCATGTCGACCAGCCAATCCCTGCTTTAGGCAACGAGCTAACTGGTTAGCGAGCGAGCGATGTGTTATGTTTTGGCAATAATCAATAAAATAATAACAAGATCACATACAGCAGTCCGGAGGCTTCGCTGCATGTATAAATAAGCTGCGTGTCTCACTCCTGGGGTTTGGGGTAGTTTATTTTGTGTTAGCTACTCCATCGGTTCCTCTCAGACGCGCTTATTTAACTAGGTACTGTTTTTGCTCGACTCGGCAGAGGACTTTTGCATCACATATCAGTATATATACCAACACATACTTCGAACCTTGACACGGGTACACTTTTGCCGGCTCTTCAACCCCCAGGTAAGGCAATTATTGTTTACTTTTCTTTGTATGGGATGAAAGTCTCGCTTCATTGTTCGCGATCTTTTAAAAGGGTCCGTGAATGGTGGCGTTTTTGGTGAAGATGCTTGCTGTACATCAACACCACTGCGTGGCCTCCCTGGTCTAACGAACCGCGAGGATTTGTGAATTATGAACAAGAAGTCGCTGATAGAATCCCTAGCACCACCGGATTGGTTAGCCAGCAGACTACAGGCTCTCCAGACGTATAGGCGGTGGTTGTTCCCGATGCGCCCTGGACTACGAAGCAGAGCTGGCGATCCGCCAGTTGAGACCCAGGTTTCTGAAGCCGAAGCTCCCGCTGAAGCCGGAGAAGGGTCGGCCTCCGTGGTCCAAGAGCCAGCAGCATGTTGCTCTCTTGATGAAGCGCCGTGTACGCCGCGCAAAGCCCGGACCCCTCGGCGTTCGAGGAAGCGGGTTCGGTTCTCTGATCCTGGTTGCCACATTGACCAAGATAATACCCCGGAGCAAAACAATCCATCGACTGGACTAACGCCACTCGTGTCGCGGACTACACTTCTCGCAAGTCAAACTGGAGATGTCGCTGTTCATACATCACGAAGTGGTAGAAAACGGCGAGACTCGCGTCTGCGGCACTCTGATCCTGCCATTTATTCCCAACTTCGACAGACACAGGCAGAGATGGCAATGTCCACCCCTGACTCAAACATATTCCGGTATCTACGTTTTCATGATATCCTTGATCCGCGATCCAGGAGGCGGATACAACGCCTCGGCTTTAGTGAAGCAATGAATGAGATTGACCGAAGACGGAAAGAAGAGAAGAGGCTCCAGAGGCAAAAGGACGAGCAGATGAGGCAACTGCAGATGGAGGTCGAGTCGTTAAGAAACCAAAGGATGGAGATAGACTGCCAACACTCTACCACAGAGGAGAGCGTTTGCAAGACCCCAGAAAGGAGTGAAAGGCAACACTCGCATCCCATAGAAGAATCCTTATTGACTCCCTGCCCGAATACGAGCGGAGATTCTGCGGCAATAATGGATGACGACACAATGGATGAGGATTTTAGCGCACCAAACAGCCCTCTATGGACGCCCATGGCTAGCAGTACTCCAATATCAACGTTTGGGCGTGCGGTCTCGTCAACAACTTTATCCGATCCAAATACGTTAGCCCAGATTGAACAGCTTACTAGTGAACTTAATGACAAAAACAGAGATCAGCTGTACCTTTTTGAGGAATGGCAAAGGATCTCAGGACGGCCCAATGCCGTTACCCAGGATAATGAATCTGGAGAAGAACACAGCGCTTTACCCCCACCTGACCTGGCAAAGCAGGTCATTGCAACACTGCAAGATGCCACTGTCAGGGCAGCTGAGGCAGTTCAAAATGTGAAAGATCTTCAAAGTGAGCTCTCCGGTCATGGCTTTGATGGAGAAAGTGCGGCGGAAATTATTGCCAGTATCGAAGCGCATTTCCGACATGCAAGAGTGGAGCTCGAAAGACTGGTTCCAGGAGAAACAGCAAACGCAAGCCTATCCAACTGGAAAGCTATTATTGATGCTTTAGTTGATCGAATCCACCGTTTGGTACGCGGATTAACACAGGCCAAAGATCAAATTAAAAGTGGCGAGGATCGCGAAAGAGCGCTAAGAAAGCAGTTCGATGCCACTCTATTCCGATTGGAGCAAGAGACAAAAGAGAAAAACAAATTAGGGAAATATGCGGAATCGATCGCGGAGGATACGCTTAACATGCGCATGAAGCTACAGAATATGGAAAGAGACATGAAAGAGCAAGAAACAGACAAGATCCGGCTGCAAGATGCGTTAAGCAAGTATAGGGAGGACTTACTCATGCTTGAGAGGCTGAATTCAGAACTAGAAGACGAGGTGGCTGCTTCAGAGAAGAAAGCAGAGAAACTGACAATGTTGAATAACCGAATGAGGGATGCAGGCAATCTCTCCAAGGCAAGAATATTTGAGCTCGAAGGCCGCCTTAAGAGAGAGAAGGAAACGACTGCATCCATCGAGGCGTCCCTTCATCAAAGCGATTTGAAGGTCTTGGAGCTTAACAAGAAGATAAAGCTTCTTGAAACTGAGAAGGAAGAAGTGATTTCTGCCCTGGAGATGGCTGCCAAAGAACAGTCTGTCGAGCATCAGAAGGAAGTTGGAAACCTCAACCTTCGTCTGTCCGCCATCTCGACCTCGCTCAACGAAACCAAGGCCGAAAACGCAACTTTGCAGTCTGAAAAGGCACAGTTAGAGAAACGGCAGAGGAACATGGAACGTATATCCTGGAATGCAATCCGACAGACCCAGCAGAAACAGCGCGAAGCCATGAAGGCCATTGTTGAATGGCAAAACGGGATCCAGCTACTGGCCAAGGATGCTGGTCGACCAAGCACCTGTAGCGACACCATGGCTGGCCTACGACACTCCTTTAATGGTTTCGGAAGCGAGCCCATCACACCAGAGACCGTGAGCAGATTCAAAAATGTAGAGATTGGGAAGGGGAAGAAACGCAGGCGGTGTCCAGATTCCGGGGTCAACATGGTGGTTGAAGAAGATGTGTGGTCCGAGTCCGAAGCACTCCCTTCGAGTGCATGCAAGCCTACAACGGCATTTCCTATTATATCACCGATCTCTCCGCGAGCATAAGGGATACATATTTACTTTCGTCACATTTTCACATCTACCTCTCGTTTTGAATATTTCATTTGTCATAGCCAGCGTATCGAACCAGGTCTTTCTTTTTTAGAGAAATCACAGCCCTGTACCTATACTATGAGTTTCCTAATAGAATTTACTTAATATTTTCCTATAATCACTACCGATCGCTTCAAATAACAATACCTTTAAACCGTGAAAAAGCCGTTAAATTTGATTGATAGTCAAAAGGCTGTTCTTTTTATAGATCCAGCCTGCCAAGCCAACTGCTGACCGCCTTCAAACAAGCGTCTAAAACCCGAGGTACGTCATTTCGGCAGAAAAAAAAAGTGGTTGAAGCAAGCATTAAAAAAAGCACGCACATCCAGCATCAGACAGAACTTGCCTTGTTGAAAAATAAGTGTACTCAAGGCCTACAAGTTATCATTGAACAGCCTTCTATCCGGTCCTCGCCGTTAGCCGGTCGATTTTATACCGTTCACCGAAGTCTGTTGGGTCGCGTGCCCAAACACAACAGGTCTAGAGCCAGCCTGCAGCCCAGATAATCGACAACTACAAACGCCTTGGAGGGCTGCTGAGCTTTAGAAAATGACATCCGGGGATCCAGGTCCTCGATACAAGCTTCAGATCACTGCTGGGCCGACATACGACACATCAACGCACTCACTCGTCCATGTGAACACTGATACCAACCTATGTATCGAGACAGAGCATGCAAAGGTGAACCTTTGTCTTCGTATACAAGACTACAGTGGTACCGTCCTTGCCTAATGTTTCTTGAATCCACGGGGATTTCTCTCAGGAATAACCACTAATGATATCTTCTTTTTGAATCAGGTCTTCCGGACTCCTCGCCAAAAACACATGCCCACTTTTCACACCCAACTCGCGTAAACGACCAGTACTCTCTTGCTATATCATTTGTGCCGAAAAAGGGACTAACCGGAAACGACCTGGTGCTTGGGAATGATCTGGACCGCCCTATACGCGACAGGCTCCCGCCAGGATCAAGCTATGCGTTTAAATTTATCAAGTGGTGGGTTGATCCGGGGTTAGAAGGGGACATATACGCGGATAAACCTTATATCTATGGGCCGTGTCTGTCGAGTTGGAACTATTTCCGGGTTTGCGGTAAGGAGGATGAAACGGGGAACTCGGAGGCGGAAATACATGAGGCTGTTGTTGAAGAAGGGGGTGAAGGTAGTGGGCAGGCAGTTCGTGAGGAACTGCAGATACCCGAAGACAATGGCCAGAGACAGAAGTTTTTCCTGGACGAGCAGAAGAGGAAGGACTTTGAGTTTGAGCCGGGAAGGATATATAAAGCGGACTTTGGAAACCCTTACATTGGATTCAGCGGTATGATATACCCCCACCCCCAATTGAACGGATTATGTCGAATCTAACGAGAGACAGATTTCACGATCCGTATCCCTGGCTTCCCGGTCCCGGTTACTAAGTATATTGACGAAAAGAACCATGAGTTGCGGTATATCTTGAAGAACAAGACTACTGGGGACATCTACTTCGTGGTGCTATTTACGCTTCTGATGCAAAATGGGGCAGAGGTAGAACCAGTAAAGGATGAAAGTGCGCCAGGTGAGGCAGAGGCAGAGGTTGACTAGACCTACTTGTAACGTGATGGTTTGCATAGAGGTTAGCGAGGGGGGTATATAGAGGAGTCATTTGGCAGGAAAGGTTTCTTTTTCTTTTTCTTTTTTTTTTTTTTAACTTGGTATGAACCATCTGTCTAAGTGTACAAGATCAGAGCTTGTAGAAGTGATAGGTAAATCTCTATAGTAGGAAAAAGACCTAGAGTTTCTTGAGGACATCTTCCAGAACCTCGGCAGTAGTGGCCTTGCCACCAAGGTCAGGGGAAAGGAGCTTGCCCTCATCCAAATTGGCGTCGACAGCCGCATAAATCTTAGCAGCAGCCGCACCTTCGCCCAAGAACTCCAACATCAAAGCTGTGCTTCGAATGGTGGCAATGGGGTTGGCAATACCCTTGCCCTCAATGTCGGGAGCACTGCCATGGCATGGTTCACCAATAGCAAACCCATCACCGACATTGGCGCTAGGAACCAGACCTAGACTTCCAACGAGGGCGGCAGCACCGTCCGACAGAATATCTCCGTACAGGTTGGGAGCAACAATGACATCGTAGTATGAGGGTTGTCTAAAGAGCTTGTACACCATTGAGTCGACGATTTGTTCCTCGACGTTGACGCCGCTGAATTTTTCGTTGGCCAGGGCCTTGCGGCATGACTCGCGGAACAAGCCGTCACTCTGGCTGAGGACGTTACTCTTGTGCGTGATGGTGACCATGGGACTGGCAGTGGTGGTATTGGCAGACTGAGCCTGACGGATCTTCTGTCGTCTGAGAGCAATCTCGCCCGCCATGGTGCCGATGCGGAACGAGGCGTTTTCAGAGATGCGCTTGATGGCCTCTGCTACCTTGCCGTTGGGGGTGTCGTAGGTCTTCTCTTCCTTGACATAGAGGTCCTCGGTGTTCTCACGGACAATGACGAGGTCAATTGGTCTGACAGAGGCGTTGGCGCCGGCCGTGGTCTTGACTGGGCGTACGTTCGCATAGAGGTCTAGCTTCTTGCGAAGGGCGACGATGGGGGATGAGTATCCTGCGACCTTGGTTGATGGAGAGCTAGGGCGGTCATTTTAGCCCACTTATCTCAAATTCCATGCTGGCCGATAGTTACAGGACAGAGCTGGGCCTACCTGACAGCTCCAAACAGAGCACCGTCACATTCCTTCTTCAGGGTCTCGACCGTCTTGTCTGGCAGGGCAGTCTTGGTGCGCAGAAAGGTGTCATAGCCCGCATCGAGGTCGACAAAGGAGAACTTTAAGCCCAACGACGCTGGAAGAGCTTCGAGAATGCGTCGACCGGCCTATTGCAGAACAGATCCTTGGTCAATGGAGCTCTGGCGGGGGGTTGTATTTCTCTTCTTCACAAGCTGCAGGAGAGCTGCTTCAACGTACCGGGATAACCTCCCTACCGATCCCGTCGCCCGGAATGAGTCCTACGGCAGCGTTAGCATCTTGTCAGGTAGTACAGGCAGCTTTAGGAATCAATTGACCTATCCTGAGTGTTCTGGCAGCCATCTTGCGTGCGCTGTCGCTGCTTTGGCTTCGACTTTCTTCGACTCATCTTGGAGGTTTTTTATTTTTTATTTTTTTTATTTTACTTTTTTTTTCCGCTGGAGAGCCTGCTGAGTCAGCATGTCCATTGTCAGATGAAAAAAAAAATTAAAATAAAATAAAATAAAAGCAGCCAAACCGAAGAAGCAAAAGGCGAAGAAGACTAAAGAACCTGCCATGAAGAAGATAAAGCCGCACGATAAAGGGATAGTGGTGAGGACCGAAGCGGACGAGGATGAACCGGTGGGGGGAGACGAGACGAGACGAAGGGCTGAAGCAAGCCATGACTGTCTGTTTGTTTACAGTAACGAGGTTATACGAAGGGCGACGGCGACGGCGACGGCGACGAGATGAGCTGGAGCAGTATTTTATGATCAAACAAGGCCGTCTTTTCCCCTGTTTCGTGGCTGGCAGCGACCCTGTGTAAGGGCAGAGTCGACAGGTAAATATGATACCGGGCCGCCTGCGAGATGCAGAGCAAGACGGGCACTGCGAGAGAGACCCGGCCGGCCAGCCCAGGGAGCTCCAGTCGTATAACTAGCTGTGCTCCATAGCTAGCTGTAGAGTTGGCTATATCACAGCCTGTTATTGCTTGGGTAGCAGCCAAAGGAGCGCAGAGACAGCAGCCTAACCAGCGGCCAGACCAGAGACACCTCAGCTGTTAGTTACAGTTGGACCGTTTTATATACGGGGTTTCTTCGCTGCTGGGCGTCTCGTCTCATCCCCGTCTCTCTCGTAGGCAGCCAAACAAGAGCTAACCAACACCGACTGACTGATAGTAAACAATAACAGCAACAACGACGACGACGGCCGTTTCACTCGCATCCCCCGTTGGATCCGTCAGCTTTTTCGTCTTCTCTGTCTGGCCTGGCCCTCGCACTGACTGTCCGTTGCCGTGGTTTCTGTCTGCATCTCATCGTCATTACAGACTTTCAATAGTGCCCTGTCTAGCTTCCTCCACCCTGAAAAAAAAAAGACCTCCCTTTGGGCCCCTAACGACGGAGTATGTAAGTAGTATGTAACTCTTGCTGCTGCTGCTGCTTGCTCCTCTGTCTCCTGCGTCTCCCTTACCACCACCCTTGTCAGCGCGGCCCTTGAACGGCCCAGTTTGATGATCGCATGAGAAGAGAAACGGTCGCCGGCCCTCTCGTGCTTTGTTTCATGCTAATTTCCCCCGGTTGCCGTGGCCACCTGCAGCGTCCCTTTTAGAACGGCGTGAAATCATCCTCCTCCACACAGCAGCCCGCTCGCTCGCCCGACACGCTTCCTGCTTGCATCTGGATATTATTCTAGAATCACCATATAAAATAAATATACTGTCTGTCCGCCCTGGGTGAACAGGTATCGAGCTTTACAGGGTTAAAATACGGGACCGAGACCGACACAGCTTTCTCGAACCCCCAGGAACGAAGGAAGAGAAGAAAAGAAAGACAGCAAGGGAGGGAGGAAAAAAGGGGGTAGAGGTTCAGGTCACATCTGATATCCTTGAACCTCTCTCGTCTCTCTCTCGCTCGCTCGCTCTCTGCTCCCTCCCTCTCCCTCTCTCTCTCTCTCTTTCTTCTGCTCTCTTCGCCATGTCGGCTCCTACGGGCGTTCGTGGCCTTTTGGCGAAGTTCGAAAACAACAACGTCAGCAACATATCGACTTCTCCGCCGTCTCGAGGCCGCTCTCCTGCCGGGTCAGACCACTCCGCCGCTGGCAGGCCGCTGTCCAAGGTCCGCGCTAGCTTCGTCGCCGTCGAACGCAACATACCAGGCACCTCGGGTTCCCCTATACTCGGCCTCAAGAGAGTAGGCGAAGCTGGAGAGTCCTTTGGTGCGCCCCCGCGAAGCGTGACAGACGAGATGGGCAGCCCAATCGATAGAAACACCACCCGCACCCCGGTGGACAGTACCTCACCGAGGAAATGGGGCACCCCCCAGCAGCAGCAGCAACAGCAGAACAGCCTGGACGGGGTTGTCTCGCCTCGAAAGATCTCTGATCCGATTGTGTCAAACGTGGAGCTGGACAAGACTACTGCTGCTGCTGTTGACGGCAAGTCCAAGGCCGGCCTGGGTGCTATCCTGAAGGGATCGCCCTTTGAAGACACCAGTGCACCTCCGAGCCCGGCAAAGAGTCGACAGACCGGCAAACAGGCGAATAAGACAGACGACAAGCCGAATGGAAAGACGAAAACAGCTACTCCTACCACTGCTAGCGCTACATCCAAGACTGGCTCACGTCTGGCCAACAGCTCTAGCTCTGCAGACAGCAAGTCCAAAGCTACACCACGGCAGTCAGTGGCAGGTTCCAAGCCATCCTCTGCTCCCAAGTCTGCCAAATCTCCTGCTGTGCCAGGTACAACGGCAAAGGAAACCGCACAGTCCCAAACTATAAGCGCAACCAAGAAGCTCAACAAAGTCCTACAAGAACCAGCAGGCAAAACTCACACTACCAGCACCACCAGCACCACCAACAACAACAACAACGCCGCTGCCAAACTCAAACCCGCTGCTTCAACTCACAAGAACGGCGACCCCAAGTCTCCTACTCGTCCAACCCGCGCTCATGGCTCCATGCTCGCTCCCACAGCGGCATCCACAGCAAAAGCACCCAACTCGTCACCATCACGTCCATCCAGCCGGACCAGCGTTCCTGCCAACACTACCAAAGCTCAAGCCCTGAGCCGCAAACCATCAAGCTTACGTTCTTCCGCCCCTCGAACCACAGGTTCATCCAAACCTTCTGCTCCGTCCGCCACTACCACCACAACCACAACCACGGTTCGCAAACAAGGTTCCCGTGCCTCCCTTGCACCGCAACATTCTTCGTCCGCCCATGACAGGCCGACTTCTCGCGCCAGCGTCCCCAGCTCCAGACCCGTCGATGACTCTTCCCTGGCAAGGCTAATACGGCCAACTGCGAGCTCAGCGAGTAAGAGGCAGGAGAAGCTCGATATTGCTAGTCCCCCCAGACTTGCTGCCAACAAGGCACACACTACCAAGAAACCAACTGCAGAAAAGACGAATACGACAACGACGGCAGCAGCTCACACCGGAAGTCCTGCGAGAACCAAGTCGACTAAATCGTCTGTACGACCTTCTGCTGCACCTGAAGTGGCGCCACCGAAACCTGCTGCTGCTGAGCCGGTACCTGTGAAAGAAGAAAAGCCTGTGGAACCAGTGAAGGACGAGAAAGATTCTCCCGCCCCTGCTCTTGCTGAAGATGAGGTTGAAGTTCACTCTCTGCCTGTAGTGGAAGAGACCGAACCTGAAGCTGCGAAAGCAGCAGAGGTAGTGGAGGAGAAGCCAGCAGAGGTTCAAACAGAGGCCAAGCAGGAAGAAGCTAAGCCAAAGGAACCTCAGGCAGAGCCTCAACCTGAAGCTCAGGACGAGGTTAAGACCGAGAATACTACTTCTACAGAGCCACAGTCAAAGGAGACTGAAGCCGTGAAAACCGAGCCAGAGGAGCCCAAGCCAGAAGAGACCGAGCCACAGGAACCAAAGTCCGAAGAATCAAAGAAAGACCAACCAAATCCAGTGGAATCTGAGCCGGAGCAAATTCCAGCAAAGAATGTTGAGCCTACAGCAATTGAAGCGTAGTCGGCACACACTATACCGGTTCATGAACATTACACCCTCCTCCCCCATTAACCATTTAGACCTCGCGAACCCACCACACCCCTAGAACCATTTACACACTCGCATAAAACCATATACTACTCAAATTGGAATTTCATCTCTCGGGCTAATAGTTGGATATCTTGCTTTCTTGTGAAACTTCCGTTTAGCCGTTGCATTCTACCTCTCTTCCTTCTTAACTCCCTACCTACCTAACCGACCTATCTCCCCCCGCCTATGGAAATCCATACCATCACACCACCTCACCAACCACTTACCTCGTCACCTCCCTCGTCCCCCCAACCCCCATTACTCATTCATCTTGCCTGTGATGGCTACCCCGCTTGATACCTACCTTTTGGCCGATTTGGGCCGGTTTGTTGTTATACTACTATACTCTTTTACTCATATTTCTTACCCTATTTTTTTATTTTTATTTTTTTTTATTTTTTCCTGAAAGTTTTGTGGCTCCTGTAAATCATCAAGCCAGTTATCTTCACTCTTCTCTATATTATATGTAGTAAAAACATATTTTTGGTTCTGGTCACTATTATCATCTTCGCTCCCTTCACAGTTTGCACAGTTGAAGCAAGTCGAGCAAGTGACGTAGGGTGGACTGACTGACGTCGTTGCGCGTGGAGTAAAAAAACCGACCTCGGCTCGCGAACCCGTCGGCCGCCTAGCCCGAAACTACCCGATGGTAGGTACGCCTTCAACGCCCTTTTTCTCCCCTAGCCTTCACTTATTTTTTTTTTTCTCGTTTACAATATTTCTGCGTGGGGTTTACTCCCGAGTCTGGATTAAATTGCTATCGTGAAGATGCACATTTATTCAACAAAGCTCAAAAGGGGACGATGACGGGTCATATAGCTCATGAAAAAAAAAGGGGGGGGGGGAACATAAACATTCAATCCCAGCATTTATTATCTCCCATGCAACGAAAACAAGAAATGAGAACCAAATACTCGTCCAGAAAGAGAACTATTTACCCTATATCCTGTCTCTCTCTTTTCTCTCTCGCCAATTTTTTTATTGTTTTTTTGTTTTTTGTGTCTGTTTTTATTTTTATTTTATTTTTGGTCAGAAGTCCATCGTTTAAACGAGGCCGAGGTGGTCTGGTTCAGCGGGGACGACACGGATGGTGTTGGTGTGTCCCTGGCCGCCACGCCAGCCTTGAACACAGACGACTGAAGTGCCTTTGGAAATGATCTTGAGCTCAATGGCTTGAGCAATACCCCATTTGAGACGGAGATCGACGTTCTTCTGCCACTCGGTGACGTTATAGTCGGGCTTGGGCTCGTTGAAGATGAAGGGGTAGACGCCACGGTATAGATGGGAGTACTGTGTGTGCGGAACAGTTAGTGAGTGCACGTTGACGTCAATTGCTAACTAATAGGTAAACTTACTCGTGCGGCTCTTGGGTTGCGAGTGACCATGATGATTGGGCAGACTGGACGGTACTTGGATAGCAGACGAGCAGTGTTTCCGCTACATGAAAGGAACGTTGTATGTCAGTTTATACCCTGCAGAGCAGGAACAAGGAGTGTTCAACTACTTACGAAGTGGTGAGGACCAAGATGGCACTGGCGTTTAGTTCCAAACTGGCGGAAACAGCTGCCATGGCGATAGATTCTAGAGTATCCGCTGGTCTAGGGGCAAGGTTGCGCAGCTCGTCGAATACGCTGACGTATGGGATCGCAACTTCAGCGAGAAGACAGGTCTCGTGCATCATCACCACCGCTTCCTTGGGGTAGTTACCCTTGGCAGTCTCACCGGACAACATGACGCAGTCTGCGCCGTCAAGCACAGCATTGGCGACATCAGATACCTCTGCACGGGTTGGACGTGGGTTATAGGTCATGGACTCGAGCATCTGAGTGGCGCAAATGACTGGCTTGCCCTTGATATTGCACTTGGCAATCATCATCTTCTGGGCGATAAAGACCTTTGCGGCGGGGATTTCGATGCCGAGATCACCACGAGCAACCATGACGCCGTCGGTCTCTTGCAGAATCTCGTCAAAGTTGTTCATTCCTTGCTGGTTTTCGATCTTGGCAATGATCTGGATCTCCTTTCCGGCCTCACCCAGGACAGCCCGGATGTCCCTGATGTCACTTCCGTGACGGATAAAGGAGGCGAAGATCATATCTACGCCGTTTTCGACACCGAACTTGAGATCCTGCTTGTCCTTTTCAGACAGGGCAGGGAGATCGACGTCTGTTCCGGGAAGGTTGACACCCTTTTTGGATGAGATGTTGCCATTGTTCAGACACTTGACGCGCAGGGTCTTGTCGTCGACGATATCGAGAACTTCGAAGGAGAGGACACCGTCGTCTACGTATACCAGCTTACCCTTGGAGATGACTTTGGTGATGTTCTTGTAGTCGACGTACCTGAGCATACCGCGGTTAGCTTGGGAAGGGAGAAGAAAAGCAACTAGATGTCGGGAAACAAACATGTTCTTGTCATCACTGCAGGTGGCATATTTATCATCGGTTGTAATGTTCAATTCTGTTCCCTCCTTGATTGGAATATCCTTGTCACCGGGAGTGTTGCCAGTACGGATCTCAGGTCCTTTCTACAGGGATGTCAGCTCAAATCCATCTTTATAAGACCTGTTGCTTGCTGCAAGCAGCAGGTCTAATTCCATATGTGAGTGAGTGTGTGTGTGTGTATGTGGTTGAGCTAACGTACGGTATCGAGGGCGATTGCGAGTGGGCGGCCGGCTTGGAGGCGTTCAGCTTCTCTGGCGTTATCAATGACAGATTTGTGGTACTACACAGGCAGATCAAAGGAAGGTTAGCTGAAAAGAATAACCGGTTAAGATGATAATGAAAGCAAGTTCCTACCTCGTGAGTTCCATGGGAGAAGTTCATGCGGACAACATTGAGACCAGCTATAGACAGCGAGCAATTAGGAGAACAATATCTATCTACAGCCCCAGAGAAAGAGAATGCAGACCTTCACGAAGCATGTTAATCTTTTCAACTGAGTTTGTCTTTGGACCTGCAATTGAATAGAGATGTTAGTCCCTTTGTTTGGTACATAGCTCTCTAGCTCTGTGCGCAGCTGTGTCACTCACCAATAGTGCAGATGATGGAGGTGCGGCGGTAGTTATTGGCAGGCTTGTACTCCGTATCCAGCTGAGAATGCCACTCCAGCTTCATCCTGTTGGAGAGATGGTCTAACGAGTTCGCCATGGCTGGTTGTTGCTGGTGGTTGCAGTGGCAGAGACGGGAGGTTGTGAGGTGTGCGCTGGGAGGTGTCGGTGTGAGGCGGTAAAACAACACGATGGCGACGGGAGGGCTCGCTGGCTGGTTTTATACAGATCGATCGCTGGCAGTGGCGCAGTCCAAGGGAGCAGCAGTGCAGGGAGCTGGAGATGCAACAAGGACAGACGCAGGTCGGAGAGACGACGACGCTTGAAGTCGTGTTTTAATGCGAGAGTCGAGTTGGTTGCTTTTTTGTTGGGCGTTGAGTGACTTTTTTTTAGCGGGACTTACTTTAGGCACACAACTTGCCGGCAGGCGTAGCCTTTTATTTTCTTTTTGGCTGCTCTTACTCGTTAGTTGTTAAGTGAGAATTAATCTAGTTTTTGTGTGGTTTTGGATGCTCGATGCTACTCTGCGGACGTTGATCCGGCGTCGCTCTGGTCGTTCTTCACCCATTGGATTCAGCTGTGCTACTCGCCCACCGTGGAGGATGCGCTGCTGGTGCTAAGATCGCTGCTCTGGAGTCCTCAGAATGCACAGGGGCTCTCCCTGCATGAGAGGAGAGCCCACTTGCTTACAAGAAAAACCACAGGATGCTTTCCAGCTACGTCACTCGTCTCAGGTCCTCTGCCTGTTTGATGTTATATCTGTGCTGCAGCGCCCCGTCTCACCCTGCCACTGCTCCCACCTGAACCTCGACCATCACAGCCTTCATTCAGCCGCCATGCATTCTACTCTCCCATCGCCGTCTCCCATCGCCGTCTCTCTCTCTCTGTCTCTTCGTCCCTTTTTTTTTCTCTTTTCTCTATCAAAAAGACGCTCGGACTTGGCGGGGTTCAAACAATGAGCCGACCCGCCCGAGCTCTCTGATTGGCCCATCTCTTATCAGGCTTCCGGATCATCTTACTTCCGCAAAAGTGGGCCCGGAGATAAGACTGATGGCGCTAGTCCCAAAAGGGAGAGAGATAAGCTTATATAATGTTGATTAAATAATATATTAGTCATAGATCATATGACCATCCCCAAGGAAGCCTACCCTATCGATTATCAGCTGGCCAAGAAGGGAAACGGCCTTTGCTTCTCTCCTTCTCGGTCGCCATAGACAACGCCGGCTCAACGGGAAAGAATATTATACAGCTTTGACACTCTTTCCTGCTCTTCCACTTCTCACCTCTGCTCAGGACACATCTCTCCAGCTCTACTCCGTACAAGATGGTGGCATGTTCCTCCTCTCCTGGCGCTCTCTTGAAGCTAGCTAACACCGTTGATCAATAGTTCGGACGTCTCACCCACTATGCTTTCGACGCTGTACTATGTGCGTACTTGCCATGGTCTCTCCTTTGTGTACCAAGGATGACACACTAACCTCTTCCCAGTCTCTGCCTTTCTAGCAGGAATCAAACGGTCGACAGGTTTAACGTAACTACTCCCTGCCCAGCTATACTCCCAGCCACACGATATAATAACTATCACTGCATCTACATACGCCCTCCCCAAGTTGAAGCGACCCCAGCTAACTCTTGTGTCCTCCCGCCCGTCCGCTCCATGTGATTGCTGTCCGGCTCCCTCCAACCATGCCCGTTATACCTGGACTCAGCAGGAAGGGAGAAAACGCGGTGTGGTGGATTGAGTCGGGCGAGCATCGCATGGGCCGTGGACGAACGGCCAAGCATGACGTTAGCCCCAGCCTGAACTCTGACAAAATCACAGAGAGCAAAGAAGTTAAACGATGGCTCGACGGCTATCTCGGTGTTGGTGAATGGGTGATGGACCAGAGCATCGCGGTGCTGGGATCGAGCGGATATTTCGAGCGCAAGCGGTGATCACAGCCGAGAACATCTCGTTTTTCCATGGTCCACCCAGTCTCTCCTCCGTCACATCACCTCTTTTCACCCCCTTCCTCTTTTAGCGTGCGAGCTTGATTGCTTTCCTTGGTCTACTGTTTCACTATAATATTTCTCAATTTTTCTTGTGTGGAATATGAACGCTGCCTCTCGTCTCTGTCATGCTCTTTTTGGCCTAGAGGAGATATGATGTTATGAATTGATAGCCTCAACGACGAGGGAGCCTCACCCTTCATGATGATCACAAGAATGCCCGGCACATCACATACCCAGAGAAACACACTACCGTCGAGTGGGAGGTTTGATTGCTGCCTGGAAATATCTGCTCCACGCGGTCATGATTTTCAACTCTCCATGCTTTCTACTTTCCCCCGGGTAATCACCACCTTACCCTGTATAGTACCTTCAGATATTTCATGGCTATATTTATCAAGCACACACCAGCTCTGTTGGTCCCTCCACTATAATTCATACGTATTTATATTGCTACTAAAGCAGGTCTTCAGAGGATTGGTGTATCAGGCTCCGTACATCAACCACCAGAATCCTGGAGCCTAAAAGCCAAGCTTAACTTGGATTTATTACAGGAACCAATGTTACTCGCATAAGACATCTTATTCCACAAGTTCCTAGTTAGCGTTGAACTGAGTCAGGTCCTCATATTTAAGACACGTGGTCATTATAGGGTGTTTATAGATGGAGCTGTCTCAGGTAGGAGAACATCGTCTCACAGCTATATGGATTCTTCTCCAGCATTACTATCATCAGGTCTATGGATAAAGTCGTATTCATATCATTGGAATGGCTGCCATTTCTGTACAAACACGGTGTCACATAATATGTACTCCATATGTCAATATTGTAGATACAAGAAAAAAACAACGAAAAAAATGTCAAGGCCAGGCCAACGCCATCCCCGCACCATGGAAATGAGTACCAGATAGTTGAAAAAAAAAAAAAGGGAACACAGATGTAGAGAATCTAACAAACTCAGATAGCGATGCCAAAGTTCACCAGTGGTCATGAACGGGTCATTACTTTCTCTGTCTTTCTCTTGGACCGTTTTAAAGAAATGAAAACGAAAACTTGGGTATATGAAAACATGAAAAGGACTTATACGCGGTGGTCATGTCTGAAGGGTTCGTAGGCAGTGTCTTGGGTATGGTGGGGAGGCATGTTATGCATTGGGACGGCAGATCCTGGGTGGACACCATACGGGCTAGCAACACGCTCGTAAGTGTAAGGAGCCTTCTCAGCAGTAATACCACGTCGGTCATCACGGTGGCCATATGGAGAGCGGCCAGAGCAGCAGCAGACACTGAGGAGCCAGAAGAATCCTCCGGCAAGGGTGAAGAGGCCACCAAGCCAGTATATGGCGAGCATGCGAGTTCCGACGTCGGCCTTGATATCAAACGGCCTGAGACCTGCTTTAATAGCTCCGACAAGGATACCGTAGAGAACGGAGGCAGTAGCTGCACCACCGATGGTAAATACAGCGGCAACCTGGTGGAAAATTGTTAGCTTCTTTTTGGCCTAGGTCATGCTGTTATTTAGATGGTGAAACTTACACCTGCAATGAGAGTAGTGAAAAAGCTACCCCATCGGCTGAAGATAGCAGAGATTCCAACCAGAAGCTGAATGGCAGAGGCAGAGATGGCAACAGCGTAAGCAACATATATCCATCCAGCAACCTTCTGATAGGTATTCAGGCCCCTTTGCAGGGATGATGGGTAGAGTTGTTGGATAGTATCATCGACACCCCAGACTTCGGCAGGATTAAACCAGAATCTCATTCGGCGAGGGGAGCAAAACGTGACCTTGTCGCTTCCGTCCTTGCTGTCTCCGTAGCAGTAGTTCCACATGCCAACGATATAGAAGTCGTGAATATCGCCTTTGGCTTTGGCCTGTTCGAGGCCATGTGCGAGCGGTTGTAGTTGGCTATTTAGCCCGGACGGGCTTGTGTTGATGTCTTTCATATTAACCTGTACAGAATGAGTCAGAGCTGTCCGAAGGAAAACAGACGAAGCAGCAACAAAGATACAACAAGCTTACCTTTGCAAAGTAAACATCGGTGAGAGTGTTGGTGTTGTAGCATCCTAGGCCAACTAGAGCAAGGCATACAAGTGTGCCAATTGAGAGAATGTACGGCAGAAATATGCACGCAAATCGACCGCCCTTGCCCATTTTGGCTTGTTGATACCCGAGATGTTGCCTGAAAGTGTTGGCTTTAAGATAGATGCTGCTATATGACGGAGAGAGTAGCTAGAACAGCGAAGTGAGGTGATGATGGAGAAGAAATTGAGTGTAAAGACGTCAAGTCCGAGAATATATTAAAGGGAAAGAAGATGACTTTGCCGTTTGTTTGTTGTTGATGATTTTCTGTTAGCGGAGGGCTGCAGGCCCTTAATATATCTCAAGCTGACGCGCGCCGCATGGCTGAGCCGAGTGAGAGCAAAGCAGTCGCTGGTGGGTCTGTGGCAGGGCAACGACAGGCTGATTAGGTAAGCAAAAGAGCGGGCTGTATTTGGAATACGGGGTGCGTCAGCGGCTGTCCGCGTTAATTGCAGGGATGCTGCGTATTCAATACCGAAGGAATGACAAATACACGAGGCCAAGGCTTGTCCTCTTTTGGACTTGGTTTCTATTCCTGGCTCCTCGTGGCGCCGCTAGCCTCTTCAGGACTAGTGTCATGGCTGAGCGGGAACGGCTCCACTTTTTTCTCAGCTTCGCTCCTTCCCAGTTCAAGGTTTTTACCCCAAACAGGAAAAGCGGCTCGCACTCTTTTATAACTTCCTGCAACTCACCAGCGCGGCCTTCGACTGCGCCTGCGTTGACGCTGCGCTGGCGATGGCGTGAGATACCGAGATCTAGATGCTCTTGTGTGTGGAGGGTGTAACTTACTCGCGATGCTCAGATACGTCTAAGAGTCAACTGAATGTCTAGATTCCTCTACCCTCACTAGAAGAGAGGAAGCCTTATACTCAAGCGGTTCTCCTTTCCTCTCCTTTTCAATTTAAGTATATCTTCTTCGCGCTCTCTGACTTCCTGCTCTTCTGACTTCACAGTCACTTTCTGGCCCTCCTTATTAAATGTTTGATATCAAATACCCACAGCCAAAACCCCAGATACAGTGGGTAGGAAGATAGATCCTGAAGAGAGGGCCCGAAGGCTTCGGAAAAGAGATGTTTAACCCTAATAAAGGTTCTCTTAGTCGAGAAAGGGTATGGAAAGAATTACAACCTAGTATAAATCTGAAGGAGGCATTTGTCTTCGGCAGAGCTGTACGGAGTAAATATGGAGTAAATATACCCAAGGGCCAAGCGACAAGTGACAAATAGGCCGAGGAAGTGAGAAGCGAGGGATAGCGAACACAGAATGCGTCGACGACGGATCTGTCCTGCTCTCGCCATGTCCTGTCTTCTCACTTCTCAGCGCGTCGGTTTCGTGTGTTTAACTAACACGAAATACCCTCTTCTCTTCTCTCGTCTATTCCTATTACACTACACCGTCCTGCCTCTTGTTCTGAAATCCATTCCACCACCGCAGCCATACATTTACTCGATCACGACGTTAACGGTACATTATGCGTTCCCGGAGGTTCAAGCACATGCAGATCGATTCGAGAATGTCAGCAAAAATTAGGTGGAATAACACGATGAAGACGTTCCTATGCGTTATGGTCCGCTGCTACACACCCGATTGGGAGAAGTTTACAGATCTCTTTAATATCGTGTTTGCAAACAATCTTAAAGCGTGCGGGTTTCATGAAGGTACTCGAATCCAGCCATTGCGAAGCCAGTGGAATCATCTAAAGCATTGGAAGGACCCTATCTGGACCTGTGTCAACCTCACTCCTTTAGCCCAATGGGCCGGTCTTAGTTTATTTGTGGAGATGATTGAACGTACAGCTCATGGGAAGATCCGTCTTTTTGCTCAACGAGGCGTGGACATCCCACATCTTCTTGCAATGGGGAAAGAAGCACGTTCAGAACGCATATCCTCCTCATCTACTACACCAACTCAGACACGAATCCAGCAAACTTCACCAGAATTACCAATTCAAATAACATCTCCAGTCCGTTCCCAGCTACCGCCGACACCAGTATCTGACTCACATGTGCTGCCCTCACCAGCCAGAGAGTATTTGCCCAGCGAGACGCCGACGCCAACACAGAGCCCTAGCCAGTCTGCCCATTACAATTCAACGCCACCATCATCATTGCAGAGCCCTCTTCAAAGTGTCCGGCCAGATGTAACTCCCCCTCCGCTACTATTTCGGTTTTGGGATGAAAACAGTGGGGGCATAAATTCTGCCAACAAATTTGTCGCAGGCATGTGGGATCAAAATGCGACTACCCCGATACCCGATCATTCTACTATTCATCCCCGAATAATATCTACGCTAGTTCGGATGCATCTTACCAGGGTCAATGTCTCGTCAGCTTTTATCTCCTTGTCTACCAGCCCCCTTGGGGTGTTCCATCGCGCCCTTAGAGCTGGAAAGGCAAATATTTCCATCTTAGACACATCTAAGATGAATCAGTCTCACTTGTTCTCTGTTATCCCTTTTCTTAGGCACGAACCCATCATGTATGGCAGTGAGGGAAAGTCCCGGTACTTTGGCCAAGGCGAATGGCTAGTTTGGGGGATTATACCATCTGAGGCTATCCTTACTACCTTCTCTACGGATACCTTGTTTTCCATCTCCACCGAATATCCCAGTGTTGGGAAGTTATTGCAGCTTCATTTGATCAAAAATGCGAAATTCAACAGAGCCCCCCTTATTAGAAAACTTGGGTCCAAAAATATTATGGCAGATATGCACTCTGGGCGGTCTGTGGGTCAGTTTTTAAAGTTACTCAATGTTCCACAGCCGCATATATCTACTTTAGCGATGTTATTTGCTACAAAATGGTCATGGAGGTCCCCGGGAGACAAACGTGCGGCGTACTTGCAAGGCGTTCAACGAGGTTTCATAAGCGCTTACAGCCTCAAACTCCCACCCCCCGATGCAGAGAATACTGAAAGTGAGCAAGAGGAGGATGCAACTGGTCAATACTACGAAGAACTTGAATCTGATCGTGAAGATGAAAGTACCGAAGTTGATTGTCAGAACGAAATACAAAACGCTGCGGGGGATGATATTGATTTGGCCAGTGGAGTAGCTGATCCGTTCGCCATGAAACGTGCAAGCATTGCAGCAATGTTAAAATGGTAGCGGTGGTTGATTTCTGTTGTTAAGGAGACTTGATGGACCTTTGTTAAAATTTATGTCAAAAGACTTGTGTGAACATTAAATGGTTTCATTCGGATACTGTGATGGTAATTATCATCGAGGGAAATGAAAACTGTTTTCATTTCGCAGGAAGCTAGACAAACTCCAATTAGAATCTAGCCCCTTGAAAAGACATGCTAAAACGCTGCCCTCGATAAGGAGCTCCTTCTTCAAAGTCAAAATAGTACAAGAGAAATCGAACGGAGAACAAGGGCTTGAAGTTTGAATTGGAGTATCATATTTTTTTTTGTCTCACTTGTCCTGTCCAGTCCACTGATCTCGATTTCTCCTGACGATTTTCTAAGGCACCATATATCCCATCATATCATGCAGTAAGGGTCCATCAGCGCACGTAGACAAAACAACCTTCCATTCACGCCATTATGCCCTGATTTAGAATTTCTGGAATGCCTTGACGGCCTTGCCGGTGCGTGGTAGAACGCGGAGAACGTTGAATCGGACCTATAGCATTGTTAGTTATAACTTTTCCGGATCTATTATATCCTCAGCCCTATCAGGAAACACGTACAGTCTTGCTCAATGGTCGGCACTGGCCAACGGTGACCTGGTCACCTTCTTCAACACGGAAGGCGGGGGAAACGTGAGCGGCGAGGTTCTTGTGTCGCTTCTCGTAACGGGAGTACTTGGGGATGTAGTGGAGGTATTCTCGTCGGATGACAAGGGTACGGTGCATCTTGGTGGAAACAACGGTGCCGGTCAAGATACGGCCACGGATGGAAACCTGACCAGTGAAGGGGCACTTCTTGTCTATAAAGAATAAGCTGGTTAGAATCGACTTCCAATCCTCTAGTCCAAGGACATCTTTCGTTGTAATTCTTATAGGTGTGTTCCCGAGATGGCACAGAACGGGGGCTTCAGAGTATTCTCAGTCTCAGCCAGTCCGCATTGTAGTAATGAGCCCTTCCATGAACAAGCATGGGCGCTTCAAATTCTCATTTTCCATTTTCTTTTCTTGAGACCTCCGTCCGGTGCCTATCTCGAAACCCCTTGCAAGAAAAACCGCGATTGTCCCAGGCTTGAATCCTTTGCCGTGTGCATACCAATGTAGTTTCCCTCAATGGCGGTCTTTGGTGTCCTGAAGCCCAGACCAACGTCCTTGTACCATCTTCGTCCACCCTTTCCGACAGACTTGCTCTTGGACTTTACTTTGGAGTTGGTGAAGATGTGCGGCTGCTTCATAAAGGCACGCTCCGACTGGACGGTCAACTCGGTCGCCATGGTTGCGGTATTCCAACTCCTGCTCGCGCGGGTAAATGGGCTATGGTTGGAAAGGTCGGAAAGGTCGTCGTCGTGAGTCCGCAAAGTTCGTCGAAAGGTGCGAGAGAGTGTCGAATCTTCCTTCGGGCTTTGACTTTCGATCTTTTTTCTCGCCAATTTCCAATGTGGGAGAGAAAGTAGGGCTCCATTCCAAATATGGTATAGCGTCTCTTGGCTTTAGGGCTTTTGCTTTGTTTACAACGCTAGTCCCGATATGGTAATATGATATCTTTAACGCGACTTCAAGCTCGTTTTTCGAGGGGGCAACGGCATCTATACAGACATCTCGACTTGGAGGCGCAGGATGCGGCTTAGGGGAAAACGACTGTGAAGTCATTGCACGGCGCTGGAAGCTGGCTCATTATCCTGGGAATCCCCATTTTTGGTTTTGTCGTTTGTTATTTTGCCCTGCCTAGCGATATTTGAGCTGCAATGTCATCCTATACCCGCGATCCGAGCAACGTTGCTCGCGTGAGAGCTCGACGCTCACTAGCGCAGATGCCCCATAGAGGCAGCGGCATCGATATTGACAAAGAGAATGTGACTACAGACTTCAGTGCTGCTCAGAAGCAGAACAATATACCTTCTAGGGCATTGGGCAATGATAAGCGATCTCGCAGTAAGAGTCTGGGACCTGGAGGATTGGATCTCTTGAAAAATGGCGGCAATGATAGAAGAAAGGTGCGCAGTTTTTGTACGCTTGTGTGTCGGCCTTTGGGCTAGAGTTAACTTTCCTTTACTAGTCTACCGCCGCTGTTCAATTGAAGTCGATCCTGAAGCCGACGATTCCCGTCTCGCCAATAAGCCATATTCCAAGCTTTGCTGAAACACGCAGGAAAACACCGCATCGTGACGCTTTTGGGAGTAACCATAAACCATCTGGGAATGATGACCTTATTGACCTTTCGACCCCCGCTGTGCCAGTTGTCGGTACTGACAGTTTGATCAACCCGTTCGATAATTTTAACCCGATACCACCGTCTAGGGCCAAAGACATGGCCGCACAGAGAGAAAGGGAAGAAAAAGAACGAATTGAGCGCGAGCGGGAGAAGAAGAAGGCAATCCTAGAACAGCGAGCTGCACGAAGGAAATCTATGGGTAAACAACTATATCCTTGAATTCGTTGTTGATGATAGTTCTAATTTTCTATTCTAGCGAATCGCCGAGTTTCGTTTGCGCCTGAGGCAACACTACATACTTGGAATGTTGTCGAGCTAATGGAAGATTCGACCGCTTCCACGGGTGCTAATACGACTCGCAGGAATTCCTCGATGATGGCTGGTCACAGAAATCAGGGGTCAGATGAGTCTGAACCACCATCCTCACCAGGAAAATATGAACTTGAGGACGTCAATCCACCTCAATCAGCACCTCATCTGGAAGAACTAGCCGATGAAGCATTTTCTTCCAGCCCCTTCAGTGGTGGCTCCACTGCTGAGAATGATACTGGTTTTCCCCAAGGAAATATGGAAATGGGGAGTGACTCGCTAAGCTCAGGGCCTGAAGATGAGAGCACGAGTATGAGCATGGAAAACGTTACGGAACAGCCTCTTTCGTCCGAGTCCAATGACTCCTCCCCCAGTTCTAGTAGTTTGGATCGATCGTTGAAGAAAGCCGCTCTGGCAGCTGGGACGAGAGGTATCGAATTTGACGAAAATGGAGATTTATCCATGGAGCTCACTGGTCATGAAATTGTTGGTGCTTTTCAACCCTGGGTTAAAAAAGGATCGAGCGCAAAATTTGATGCTGAAGACCTTACCTCTCGCTTTGACCAGGAGAACATTGGTTCCACAAAAATGACTGCCTCAAATCCTACTAGGGCAGCTCAAGTTAATGAGGATGATGGAGATATGAGCATGGACATTACAAAACCGGTTGGTGGTATACCTCGGAGGAAAAGCAATATAACTAGCGGCAGCAATGAAGAGACCCGTCCGTATCCGAATTACCAAAAATATGGCTACCAACAGGCCTCTCGTCGAACGTCAGCCATAACAAACCTTGGAGACCAGACAATGGAGTTTACAAATGTCATCGGCGGTATCAAAAGTGCCTCCCCTAAAAGGCCTGACACAGAGAGCAACGTCGATACGGATGAGGAGATGACCATGGAGTTTACCAACGTCTTGGGTGGGGTCCTTAACAAACAAAAGTTCGACAGGAAAGATGATTATACATCTCAAGAAGACCCAAAATATAGTCATGGTGATGAAGGGGATATAACATACCCTAATCTAGGAGAGGACGATATGGAGATGACAGGTGCGGTCGGTGGAATATTGCCCCCAATTGAAGAGCGAACGGAGCCCTCCGATGACGGAACTATGGGGATGGATATGACAAACGCTGTGGGCAAAATTCTTGCACCCTTTCAGGTCAACAACCTAAAGGGCAAGAACAGGATATTTGACGAATATGAAGAGGGCCCCCCAAGCTCCCCATTTCAAGAAAATATACCTGCATCTCCTGCCAGAGCCCCTTTGCCGCAACATCCAGATCTGGTCACGTCAGAAGGTGGGAGTCCATTGCGGGCGATACCCAGGTTGAACAGTACTTCTCGACAACCATCTAGCTCTCCCAAAAGATCAACGCCTCAACAGTCATCTCCAGGCAAAGGCCTTTCAACTCTCTCGAAACAACGGTCGCCCCACACAGTCAGGCAACTAACACCTGCCACCCCTGAAGGAAGCCCCATTAAACCTAAGTCAAGAAGTGCGTCACCTCAAAAGCGACATATTTCGCAAACAAATCAGCCCCCTGTCAAAGCTATACCTGCTTCTTTGTTCCAGAGAAACTCGCTGACAGGGCAATCGACACCAACTTTTGTTTTGAAAGCATTAAACCATGCTTCTCACGGTATCAGCGAGGCACGGGGTTCGCCAAGAATTGCTGAAATATTAGACAGACGGCGCTCTATTGGGGAAGATGCCCAAGAGTTTGTTTTGAAGCCAACTCCCAGTCGAGGCGTCAAGTTTGATGATATGTTAAAAATTGGGCAAGAGTACGAAAAGGGGAACGAAGAGGATACTTTTCCCAGGACTAGTCAAGAATCTGAAAAGGAGACTACTCTTAATTTAAGAGAACTGATTTCAAGCCTTACCCCAAAGAAAAACAAGCTCAAAGGACGCAAGAGCCTTCATGTGGGTGCAGCTAGAGGTCTCCTTGGGAAACGCCCCCCTGAGCTTGATATGGAAGATGCCGATGAAGATCTGACACCACAAAAGCGCCTCCGAGGAAGAGAAGCTAGCCCAGTTAAAAATATTAAGCTACCCGCCCCTGCTCCAATGGCCGATACTGTTGGTCGACCTAGTCAACCAACCCTCCATTATGACAGGAATGTGTCGCCATTTATGGATAAAAATATTTCTCCTGCAAAAAATAGCGCCTCTCCCAAGGACAATGTGATGCATACTCCAAATGACCAAGCTTCCATACAAGAGGAGGCTAAAGAAGAGAATAACATTTCGCCTGGAGGCATTACCACCCCAGTTGAACCAATAAAGCTTTCCGACTTTCTTGAAATGACCAATATACACTTTATGGAGTTGACAACAACGAAACGAAGACATACCATTGCTCCTGGAAGCCCCGAAAAATGCGGCACAGAGAGCCTGCAGGGGGCAAAGGAGTTTGGCCTCGAGGACCGGGTCGCTGCTGGATTCTGCACTTTACCGATGCTTGAGTTATATCAACATGTAAGCTCACCACTTCGTGTCTTCGAGTCTAGAAGAAGAAATTATGTCCATCAACTAACGCAATTCACAGTCGTGCCGAGAACTTAAATCATATATTTCTGAAGGTCGGCGCATCATCCGATCTATAGAAGCAGAGACATACGCGGAAAATCCCCCGTTGTTCCAGGAGTATATCACAGCCACGCCGGATATTCGGCTATTGATGGATAACCAATTCCGTAATGTCAAAACTCACGCGCGGCTATTAAGTAAGGAAATGTGGTATGAATGGCGAATGAAACTACTGGAAGGCTTGAAACAAGGTCTAGATCGGCATCTCGACGAAATGAAGCAGGACGATGCGATTCTCTCAAGGAAGGAAAACATTCTGGCGAATGTGGTTCCCGGTTTAATTGAGAGGCATGACAAGCTAGAGATTGATTCCCAAAATCTCCAGAAAGTGATAGATGAAATCGAAAGCTGCGACCAAGAGGAACTGCGGGATGCCAGGAAGAAGCTTCTAGCTGTTGAAACCGAACTCTCCGGTTACAAAGATAAATACACTCAGGCGCAGAGTAGGCTTGAGACGAAGAGTGACTTGCTGGAGAAAGCCCAAGCGCGAAAAGAAGAATTGTTGCAAGAGATTCGCGAAGCTGAGAGTATCAAAGAGGAATGCCGTGGTTGGGATGGGAAGGAGGTCCGAGTGTTACAGGGTAAGCTGATTTCCATACCTTTAACCCGATATTTGCCCTATAGAATCGATAAGCTGACTAGTCCTGCACAGATTCTGTTCACTCTCTAGAGAAACAGACTGGTTGGACTATCATTTCTGCAAAACCAAGCATGGATGTTGTGAAAGGCACTACTCTCTCGATGCGGTATGGCGGAGAGCTTCAACTCGACTGCAACCCAAGCCATATTCACGCCCTTTCACAAAATTTAACCAAGGGCGAGCGACAAGCCCCTCAGCATGATACCTTGCCCTTAACCTTGACATATGCCCCCAAGGGAAATGGGCTGCAATCTGCCACTGTAAATCCTAGCCCAGGAGCTTCTTTAATCCTTAATGCTATACGCATGCAGGTTTCCCATGCTTTGCTATCCCCCGTTTCGTTGAAGCAATTGCTGAATGGCATTGCGAGATGTTGGGAGACTGCAAAGTCTTTGCAAGAGGAGATTAGAATGTTAGGATATTGCGGAATTGTTAGCATCAAACCAATAGGGACCAGGCGATCTGAGCCCATGCAGTTGAAAATTCGCTGTACTCTGCTAGGCAGCATAAAAGACAAAATCTCACCGGAGGAAGTCAATCAACCCAAGAAGAAACAAGGAGAACGAGCAAGGATTGATATTGACTTCATTGCAAAGCCAAAAGCTCTTGACAAATATGCTGACGGTCCAAATATTGGCGTTGGGATAGATTTTGATGCCGCTGCAAGCACGGTATATGGATTCAAAACCCCCAATGATTCCCAAACGCATGATTTGCGTATGAATGATCTCTTGACCAAACTGATGGAAAAGCCCAACCAAAGTTTTGGCGGTGGTCTGTTAAGAGCAACAGTGAAAGCTGTTGAGAAGAGAGTGTTCCATGCATAAGTGAGACTGGGGCATTGCATTATTTTTGGTATGTCAGCGTTGTATAAATGATTAATAGCTTGGTCAGCAATTGGTGTTGATCTGTTGGGTTTTGGGATTAGCATGGGGATCTATATAGGTTATTTGCATCTTTCCATTTACTACTAAATTATATTATTTAATTAGAGGACTGCCGGCATAACGCCTCTTACTGCCCGTCTTACACTGCAAGATGGCAATCAAGATAAACGGTGCTCGATTGCTACCCACAGCACGCCACGGATAGATATATGATGCATTGCCTAATGTGGCACTTGGGTTAATCAACAAACTGTCGAATGCAACTGCAACGTCGTACAGTTTGCACTTCGACTCGTCTAATCAGATATATTGCACCACTTGGGTAATATAAAAGCGCTTACACACCTGGATTTTTCTCCTTTTTCTTCATCCATCCGGACACCTCAATATCCTACAACCCAAGGCATATTTGTTAACAGTTGACACCTACGCAACATTAAGAATAGCCATCGAAAGACAAAAAGCAAGGATTTTTCTCTGCACATGTTCAAAATTATTATTGGACATTGGCCCAACCATCGAACAAATGTTTGACTACTTGGGAATATTCTACATCTCTGACCTACTTCGGAAAGTCAAAGGATGGTTCCAAATCCCGGAGAACTATGACAAAGAAGTAAAGTGGATTGATGAAATGGATGAAACGTTCAATAATCACGACTTCTTGTTACAAGAAAGCATCTTCCTCAGGGAGCTCTTTATCGAGCGTGCAATTGAAGGGAAGCTTGGGCAGACTGTAAAGCCGCTTTACTCCGGCCCTAAGAACTGGAAAGAGAAGCTACGAGATGCGGGCTATCAACATTGGACAATCCAGAAGGAAATGCACGAAAGATACCTAAACCAGCCTGACGGCCCAATTTCCCGGCAATATGATATCTCTCTGTCTAGAAAGGACCAAATTTTAGCCAACAACCCAGCCAAGTATCTGTCACAGAAACGTCTGGTGCAGCTTTGTAAGGCACGGGGTGGGTGCTGCGCAAGGTCCTGCCAGTGTTGTTTAAAACCGCGAGGCCTTTATCCTGATAAAAGCTTGTACTACGCCCATTGTTCTCTTGGGTGCGGATGCTGCGTTCGCCATGAGAACAAGTATAGCGCACGAAGAAGGGACCGGGAGCGGTTGCAGTGTTGACGTGTGTAGGAGTCAGGGAAGAAATCAAGGTTCGGACATGGAGTGTGTAACTGGATGAGGAGCCATAGCCGTAGAATAATCCTAATATACAACCATAACTAATCGCCTGTTAGAACGAGAATCTCGCTGTGTACGTATTCAGCCAAGGCCAGTCAAATAAAATCTATTAACTACCAGTTTATTTTGTCTTGATGTCTTTCTCTCACGTCAGTCAACTTCTCTATACATAACTGCAGTCCATGCGGATAGTTTATTTACTATATACAAACAATGCCTCGTTGGAAGATTCATGTTATTGTGTTACTGTTCCATGAGAAAAAGATACTTCATAGATTATATTGGAAAAGCCAGGCAGATATAATTCCAGGAACTATTCCTTCATACCTCCTATAACTATCCTTTGGCAGACTTCCATCGAGAATATATGTGTAGGGTAATTGTCTACTAGCTTGTAGCAACATATTACCAAAAATTTAATGGGAGATATCAAGGAGACTAGAATATGGACCCCTTCACATCAATCATTTGCCTTAGGGATACATTCATACCAGTACACTAGGTGCCAGTTGTTGTGATTCAATGATATTAGATACGAGGGAAATCAGGTCAACCTAAAAAGCGTGCATACAAATTGGCAGCAAAGAGGCTGGATATTCCATTTGACGATACTTTTAATTTTCAAACCGCTGGCTCATTTGCAGCTACTTTAGACATGACATTATAACATTAACATTAAAGGGTACTAATGGTGCAAAACCATACATAAAAAACAGCCAACAATGACACATCTTTTAAGGATTCGAGTACTTGGGCTAGTTGGCAACTGCGAAGTAGTATATCCCCACTGGAATTACACCACCCATGTAGCCACTCGGTACTCACTTTACCCATGACCAGCTCCAAAAGTAGTAGCTCAAAGACATAAGACGAAAGACAATGATACACGGGTGAGCAACGTGTTCTTTATACATCGGGGACAACAATGGGTATTAAGTTGGTTTGGGATCATGTCACTGAGTTGGTTCCCAATGGGCGGGTGATTCGAAGCAAGGCTTTACAGGAATCTTTAGGGTATAAGCAAGAGGAGGTTAGGCGGGGCAAGGTACGATCACACAAGCTGCTTTACGCAGCAACTTGTGCTCTCTCCTCCTCTC
Organism: Trichophyton verrucosum HKI 0517; assembly: GCF_000151505.1. NCBI lineage: Eukaryota > Fungi > Ascomycota > Eurotiomycetes > Onygenales > Arthrodermataceae > Trichophyton > Trichophyton verrucosum. Next base: position 64,200 of record NW_003315552.1, read on the forward strand.
TCACTGCATCACCATTCTGGACAACCTCATCATCTTCATAGATATCATCGTCCTCTGCTTGTGACGGGGTATAATTAGGGTGTTGCTCCGCTGGCACCCAAGAGTCACGATCTCCACGCATTGACTGTTCATGGCTGCCCATGCCTCCTCCATCAGCACGAGCTTTTGAAATGTTATTCCGCCTTCGTTGGGATAAAGTTCGAGATCGTGTGGAAAGCTTTGAGTGAACTGCCGCGCTGGACGAGACCCAATTTGTCAATGCGTCCTCACAGTCCTGGATTATAGCTTTGCTAGCATCATATCCGTCATAAGCTGCCCTTGTTTCGCCAGGGGTAACGGGTGTGTCATCAATCAGTTCAACAAGGTGCTTTCCGTAGCCTGCAATAATTGCTAATTTCTCACAGTGCTCCCTCAATGCGTCAAACTGGTAGTTGAAGGCAGCCTTGACTTTTTCGCGGGTAATATTTGAAAGTTGTGCTTCAGCAACAAGAGATTCTGCTTCAGCTCGGACAAGCTCTTGCTCTAATACGACCAGGCGTGGTGAGTTAGGATCCTTGTATTTAAGCTGCGCAATCTGATCAGTGATCTTTTGTTTGCCTAGTGTGAAGTTAGTAAGATGATGTGTGACTGAAAGCAGAGTAATCATAGACTCACGGTCTCTGCTGGGTTGAACGGAAGCTTCAATATTACGGATACTCTTGATTGTCACCCGATATTGGTCGTACCGATCGATGAATTGGTCTTCCAGCTCGCCAATTTCATATATTAGGACACCAAGCTTATCAGTGATATCAGAAACATCGTCATCACAGCCTTCCCCCCACAGAGATAGTTGTTGCTACCAGCTAGGTTAGAATCTATGCCACGCATTTGGATGTTCACCTGTGGGACACGTACTGCAACATCCATTCGCTCTCTGCCGACCAATTCCATACTGCGCATAACGTTTTTCTCCATCTTCACAAGTTGTGAGAGCTTTTTGGCGAGGTCAGGGCCAAAGCTGCCGGCGGCTGTTTTGCGAAAAGCATGGCCTAAAGAATAGTACATCGTTAGCCGGGGGGGTATACCAGGGATATAAGCTATGTCGTGATTGGTATATTTTCCCTCTACCAATCGAGGGCTCCTTGGTATGTCCCACGCAAGTCCAGGAATGCAACACAGCGAATCCTCTCGCCAGAGAACAAGCAAAACATACCAAGGCTTGTGTTCCCAAAAAGTCTATTGGTCTTGGTCGACGAGATGGGTGGCGGGGGGGTCTCAATTTGGGACGCAGTGGGCGCACGAGTCTGGCGCAAAGAATACGTTCGGTGCATATTGAACGGCAGCACGTATGGTGAATCCAAACAGTAACGAAAGAAATAGGGATTAAAAATGTCAATCAATCAACGGAAAGCAGACGACTGTACAGCGCCGTAAATTCCTCCAATCCTCCTTCTTCTTGCCTGTTCTGTGGGAAGGAACGGAAGGAAATCAACGAAATCAACGAAATCAACGAAATCAACGAAATCAACGAAATCAACGAAATCAACGGACTTCTACTGTCAGCGGCGCAGAGAGTGACAGAGAGTGACTTTGCAGCCTCAGCAGCAGTATTCCAGCGGTAGCAATTGGCAGTATAATCGGTTGATCAGGGTGCGGTATCGTTGCAAGGGACTGACGGACGTCTGTAGGCGATGTTGGGTGTTTGAGCTTGGGTGGGAAGAGTTGGGCGTTTGTTTTGTTATTAAATATTCGGAAGGATGATGACGTCGTTGATGACTCAGCATCTCCCTCCTTTCAGCCGCTTCCACAGCCTGTCACACAAGCGGCTTTGTTCGATTTGGCAGTTTGGTATCTGTAGGGATACAAAGGAGCGAAGTTACTATTAGGGGGGTCCCTTGCAGGAGAGTGGCTTGTCTCTACTTTCGCCCACCGTCCCTCTACCAGACTCAAGTTGCAGCCCATCAAACGTCACATCGCTTTTCTACGTCATGTCTCCACCCGGGCTGCCAACATTGTGAATGAATCTGAAACGGAGACGGGGATTTACATTTGGTAGTTCAATCTAGAACAGCTGTGCTGGCTTCTCATTCGTGCAGATCATCGGAGAATTATCCGTGAGCTGCTCAAAAAGTCAATTGATAAGTGAGGGTGGCTGTACAAATTGCCGCTGAAGCTCTTATTCATATCCAAGTACAATTATATCCTCGTATCTTTTGCCTTTTTCCTGACCTTGTGTGGGGGCTGCTTGCTGGCAGTTTCATCGTCTACATCGATGGATGAGTCAGTGGCTCTGATCCGTCGTCTCGATGCTGCAGAGGCATTATCATCACTTCCAACAATTCTTTCAGCTGAATTGGTGTCCTCGTCGATGAACGAGCCCAAAGTTGTTTGTTTTGCTTCTGCTTGGTTCCTCAACCTTCCAAAAGCCTTTTCAATACGACTTTTGCCTGCAGTCCGCTGTCGAGGGGCAAAAGCTCCTGCGCCCTGAGGGCCTTGGAAGAACCCAGTTATATTTGATTGGGTACCCTCCTGCTCTCTTCGGTTTGCATCCCGTATTACGGGGACGAGGACTTCATCAGTCCGTTCCGGTGACCATCCGACTGTTGCCATTAGGAATTGTCTCACAGCATCTAAATCAGGAACTCCCCATTTAAACTCAGAGGGATCGGAATCTACCTCGGGTTCCAGATAAGCCTTCTCAACCGCCTTGTCTGGGAAACCTGGAGGTAAAAATAGCTTCGTGGTATTCTTTTTAAACTTCTTGCGGAACCCTGCATGGGGATCATCGGGGATTTTATTCCCTAACTGGACTTGTGACCACCAGTCCCTAAACTCTTCCAAGTCCGAAAATTCCGTGAGTATTTCAAGCGCCGTCACAGGACCTATGCCTGGAATACCCTCCGTATAGTCACTCCCTAGCAAGTGGGAAAAGCTGATGAGCTTTTTCCTATCCAATGTGTATTCCTTTTCTAGGTCGCTTGAAAGATAGCACTCCACATATTTCGACTGGTTGAACATGTTTTTGTAGATCCGGGTGCCTCCAAACAAAAATGTATCGCTATCGTCTGTGACAATACCGTCAACTAGCCCTAAAGCTACTAGTTCCGCACACTGCGCCTCAGCTTCCATTGGAGCCGTAATGTACGGAAGCCCAAATAACCGTAATAATTGCTGACATTCTGTAACCATGATTTGAGATACTTCATCAGCGTCCCGTCTATCCTTCTTCTGTTGGGAACGAAGTTGCTTCAATTCCTGCTCATAGTCGAAAGCATTTTCAGCTTGACTCTTAGAATTCAAAGTTGAAGCAAAGCGGGCATGTTCCTCAGCTTCCATAGCGAGCTGATACATCAGCTCGTCATCCTCGGGATCTGAATACTCGTCATCCCCATCAGGATACCCTCCCAATAGGTTCTCCGAGCCTTCAGCGTCCGCATTGAAAGTCGAAGGGCCAGAAGGCAGAGTCTGTGTAACTTCATCCCTAGCCCCAGGGCTTAGTGGTATAGGCATGGTGCTGGATACGTCTTCACTGCATTTAGACAACTCTTGAGGTTGGCGAATCCCTTCAACTTCCTCAGATATTGACGATTTCAATGTGGTATCTTCAGGTACATCAGGAGAAATGTTACTGGCAGTGCTTAGTGAGTGCTCAGTGGTCATGATTTTTTCATCCTGCAATTTCACCGGGGAGGTCGGTAGCTGGGCACTGCCACTCGGCGTGGGAGATGCCAGGTCAATGACTTCCTTCTCGGCGCCCTTATCGTCGTCGCTATCTGTTATATCTATCGCATTTGAGCGAGAGAGAACATTGTTGGTTTGTAACGACTGGTGGTAGTTCTTATTATGAGACTCCTCCTTTGATATGAACTCCTTTTGTTCAGATGGGCCCTTAAACCAAGGAGGAAGCGGTTGGGGTTCTTTTCCTTTAGGTTCTGAAATCTCAAAACCTCCAGCATCAGTATCTTCTGGGACCTTATTCGCGCTAAGAGGTTCCTGCGGACCCCTGATTACCCTCAGCGGTTCAAATGGTAGCGGACCAGAGAAGGGGTGAGAAGGCTGGGTGTTACTCGCTGGCTGCCTTGTAACCTTAGATTTGGCTAAGGCAGAGAAGAACTCCATATCATCATCACTATCTGACTGGCTTGGGATATCTTTCACATTGGTTGGTTCACTGGTGGTAGCTCTTCCTGCCCACTCTTCAAGTACAGGATGGTCAGCTTCAGGTATATCTTCCAGGGATAAGTCAATTGCTCTGGAAAGATCTTTAGATTCTTCGGCTTCTAAATTCTCGAAGAGTTCATCAACCCCAGCAGCCTCTGCTTCTGCCCCATCATCAACAAACAAGGCATCGTCCACACTACCTTCAGTGGCTTCCATAGCGTCCGTCGCCAACTGTGTGCGGCGCTGTTGTGCGATAGACTCATCGAATACACCCGGTTCAAATATCGGCAGCTTTGGAAGGCGATTGAGGCCTTCAATAGGTACATCCTCAAACTCTTCGCCCTCATCATCGTCGTCCGGCAAATGACTTTCCTCCTGTTTATCTATTTCAATGGGCTTGTTTATAGAAGACCCCTCTTTATTACCCAAAACACCTAGAGCCCATCCACCTTCGACTCCGCTGTCTTTCACTAGTATGTACTCCCTGTCTCTCTCTCCAGCAACTCGGGAAGACCCGCTTCCATAAGCAAGATTATCACCATTCATCCCATTGAGATTCATGAGGCGTTGAGTAAGGCTATTACGCTCAGCCACTCGCTCTATTTGGAATCTGGAAAAAGCCATGCGGTCCGGAAACATGGTGTCTAGCTGGTCTTTAGAATACCCCATTCGTAGCCTGCTTCGAAGCCTGGCGGCGTTCAGTATATTATACCGATCGCTAGCGGGTAGGCTAAGGAAAAATGGCCCGTCAAAGTCAATTTTTGAAAAATCATAGAGATTGATATTTTCACCAGACTTAAACTGCTGTGCGTAAGCTTCCAGTTCTTCGTGTGACATGATCCTGGGGTCATTCGGTGCGCCCATCTCTGCTAGAGACATCTCCAGCTCTGGAAGATGATACGCATCAGTTTTCCTAAACTGTCTATTTCTTTGCCTCTCTGCCTTGGTCATTAGGATTTCTTCGGCATAGACTAATTCGTCTGGCAGCTGTTCCTCTTGCGGTTCATGTTGAGATTTTGTTTTTCTTCTTGCTGCTTCCTCCTCAGCCTGCCTTTGGATTTGAATGGCCAACAATTTGCTAGCAGTTCTTGCAGCATCTTCTCTTCTTCCTTCTCTGCGTCTCTTCCGGTTTGCAATAGTCTGTCGCTTGAGTATCGGTGCGCCACCGTCAAAAACGAAGACCGGCTTAATGCCAAAATAGAGTAGTTTGCATATTCGCCTGAAAAATCCAACGATATGTGCATTTCGTAGGGCATTACCCTCTTTATCACGTACGGCTTTGAGAAATTGGTATATCCATATAGATGCATCGATGGCGAGCCTCCTCTTGTTAAGGGTTTCGAGCTTGATAGGCCGCGCGCAAGGCTTTACGACCGTCCAAAGACCGGTCACACCCATGACGTATAGCCAGCGGCAGTATTGACATGGACAGCACAATGCTTGCCAACATCACAGCTTGTACTCCCGTGCCTGTCTCTAGATAGATAGAGTCTTCGTGGATGAAGTGAACATGAGTCGAAGATCGAAGCTTCAGCCGCTTCAGCCTGTTAGTCAAGGCACCAGCTTAGTCATCCTGGAGACGCGTGATCACGTGTTTATATGAGGCTCTAAACCTTATTTTGCACTCAAAACTTGTTCCCCTCCAAAATTGAACATGAAAATTGATAATTTCCTAGAGGGGTAGAGGGTCGGTTATAGGATAAATTATTGATATGAATAAGTTGCCATTTCATAGAAATTTTTGTTGTATACATAATTAGCATCGATGTCATGCTCAATCAAGGTGAATCTCCAAGCTATCCCTCCTCGCTTTAATTTTGTGCTTTTTGCACTAAAAATATTCGCAGAACCATGACACATGCCTTCCCATAACGGCCCTTAAACATGTTAATATACCCGGCAGAGGATTGCTACTTAATGGCAGTGGACCATTTGTTCAACTACTTGATGAATCCAATGGCATCTTGCTTGATCGATTCCGAGTGTTTGAACGAAATACTGTTCATGGAATCCAGGCGATTGAAGAGTGCTGGAGGGATGGCAACGATTATACCTCCAGTTTCCTAGTGTGGGGAGGATATTCTCTTCGAATTGTCAATTTGCATTTGCAAGGATCGAGGGAAACAGAAAATGTATCTCTATTGGCAGGAAGTGGTGAATGTCGTGCGCCAGATTGGATTTTGGATACAACCGTTCCTAGTACCAGCGCCGACAATAAAGGGGCTATCAAGGGATTATTAATTACTGCACATAACGTAGTTTTTACCCTTACATTCCTCCTCCACAAAACTGAACTGGGTGATGAAAACATTATCCAATTGCATGAACTAGGATCGAATCTGAGACCTATTCTATACTCTGCTGATATCACCTGGAGCTCCAACCGCGTCCTTGTTGCTGCTGGAACAGTATTCGGCGAGATAATAATATGGTCCTGTCAATTAGCGCTGGATTCAGATCCATGCCAGCAAGTCGATGATTCTATAACCATCAACCACTTTTTCACTGGCCATGAAGGCTCAATATTCGGGGTGGATATTTCCCCAGACATCCCGATAAACGGTGGACAGACAACGAAAAAATTTGTTGCCAGCTGCAGTGACGATAGGACTGTCCGTATCTGGGATATATCTTCATACGACCAAGGGTTCGCCAGCAACGATGAATTATCAGCCTGTGAAACCAACACAAATAGCCGTGGAACTGGATTCTATATAACCCCGGCCGATGAAGCATCTGCGGCGCAAGAATTCTGTCTTGCGAAAGAATATGGCCATGAAGCACGTATATGGGGGATTCGATTTCTTGACTTCGAGGTCTCTGATGACTACATCACCTTCAACTTGATATCTAGGTCAGAGGATTGCACCTCTGTCGTTTGGAACCTCACAACAAAATATGAACTCGTCAATGATAAATATATACTACGGAAAAACCAGACTACCTTGAAGCCAATATCATCTCATTCCTACCATGTGGGTAAAAATATATGGTCCATGGATGTTGTCGAAAATATGGGTTCATTTGTTGTGCTCACTGGGGGGGCAGATAGCAATATATCATCCCTTATCGTTCCACAGCTAACTGGAGCGTATATTCCCGGAAGAAGGGCAGAGACTTATACATACGACAGAGTTTATGATGAATTCCTTCGCATTAACAACCACCCTGTTGTGAGTAATGGGCGCACAAAGAATTCTAGAAATGATGGCAAAATAAACTCCTTTGGATTTATTTCAGAAGATTCTTTTATCGCGCCATTTACTGAAGGAGTTGCTCTCCTTGGTCAGGTTTCCACAGCCGAGCCGCAGGATATACGATCACAGGACGGAAGCGTGGTAGAGTGGAGCACCATTCCTACAATTGGAGGAGTAGGTTCCTATGGGGCGATAACTGGCATTCCAGAGAGGGAGATTGGTCTAATCGGCACGAGTACTGGGCGACTACTATGGTACAGTCACAAAGAAAGACGTGTGGAGGAGCTCGCAGATATAGGCCAAGGGATATCCGATATCTTCGTCATTCAACCCCCCAAGGGCTATGATGGCAATGATAGCTGCCCTGTTACATTTATCAGCAGCTCTAGGGCATTTTCACACGCCAACCTTTTTATTATTGAGACTTCGCCATCCCCTAAAGTCCTTGCAAATCAAAAACTTGCATTGCCAGCAGAATTTGTGGTCTCAAGTGCTTTTTCAATTCCCTCGATGTCATTGCTGATCCTTGGTGCTAGATGGGGAGACATTGTCGTGTTTCGTTTTAGCTTTGAATTACAGAGAGAAATGCCAGAAGATCCGTTATGTGTCTTCCCCACGCACAAAAAGGATGCAGTCACGTCCATCACCTACCTGCGGGAAGACCAAAACTTAAGTTTTGTGGATCTTATTACAACGGGAAGGGATGGAACCTATTGCATCCATCGACTTGATAGGTCGGGCATTCAGTTCAAGATGGAAACACTTCACCGGATAAGTGCCCCATTCGGTCCATATATTGAGGGTTCCAGACTAGATCCTAAGACAGGACACCTGATACTATGGGGTTTCCGAAGCACATATTTCATTTTGTGGGATGAGACAACTCAGACAGAAATCTTGTCAGTTGAATGTGGAGGTGCTCATAGAAGATGGACATACCATTTCGGGAATATGGGCCATGTGCTCTTGTGGATTAAGGCATCGACTTTTAATATTATGTCAGAGCAATTCCAGTGTCATCGCCGTGTAAGACAAGGGGGACATGGCAGGGAAATAAAAGCCATGTCAATATCCAAAATGCAGGTTGACAGCGCTAAAGCCCCATGGACGGTACTTGCAACCGGCGCTGAAGATACTGAAATTCGTTTCTTCACGCTTAACGAAGGGCCAGAAGGGAAGGATGGCTTTCGTTCCATACGAGCCATCAAGAAACATAGCGCAGGCTTGCAGCACCTCCAATGGTCAACGAGCGGCAGATTTTTGTTCAGCAGTGCCGGAAGGGAGGAGTTCTATGTCTGGAGGATTAGATGGATACCTGGATTTGGGATCGGTGTTTTGAACGAAAGTGAAGCTCCCAAGTCTCGAGCGAATTCTGATCTACGGACAACACATTTCGACGTTATCAACGTCACAGCAGTTGATAGCGGGCATGAATCATTCCTGATCGCCATGGCCTACTCTAATTCGACTGCAAAGGTAAATGAAACCCCCAATTTACTTCTGAACGCCTATGTAACATGACGTTGACGGGAAGTACCCCACAGGTATTTCACTATTTGTCGTCTGCAGAAGGTGGAGAGTTTACACTCCTAGCGCAGGGGGTATACACAAGCAACTGCCTTACACAAATCCGGCTAGTGATGTCGGGTTCTGAGCTGCAACTTATCACAGGGTCGACAGATGGACACATAGCAGTTTGGGATTTAACACCATCGATCAAGCCATATTTTGATTTAGGCGGCAGATCTATCAAGCGCAGGGATGCCGTACCGTTCCCTGCCGAGCCGGTGTCGATCAAATGGGGGGATCGTAGACCCGCACACCAGAGCAGCATAAAGGCAATGGAGCTGCTCCCGCTATCAGGGGCACAAGTCCTGCTCATCACTGGTGGAGATGATAATTGCCTCGCCTTTTCGACCCTCAGATTCTCGGAGTCTTCAAACTCCGGGCCCCGTCCGAGCCTTATCAGCCGCTTCTCAACGGCTTCGTATCCAGATGCGCATGCTTCGGCAATCAATGCCATCAGCCAGGTGCGGCGGATTGAACATGGGGCGGATAAAAGGATGGTTGAATTTCTTGTCGCATCAAGCGGGAATGACCAAAGGATCAAACTATGGTCTGCAATGGTTGATAGTGTAGACGGGGATGTTCAGGTATCTCTGCAGGGCGATGTGTACACCGCCGTGGCCGATCTGTCCGCAATAGATCAATTCACAGTGAAGGCCAGCGGACAAGACAGGGAGCACCTTGTTCTCTGTGGTGTTGGTATGGAAATGTGGGAAGTTTGTACATAGTATTCCGTAGTGACCATGATGATGCATGCAGTGATTAAGCATCTCTCCCCGGTCAAACCCATCAATCTTAAAAGGGATGCAGGTGTCTATATATTGGGTCTACCCCAGGGTACCCCAGGTTACCTGCCTATCAACTTTCTTCTCCGCTTCTCCGCTTCTTCGCTCCTGTCCCTGTCTCCTCGTCCTTCGACTCGGCTCACCGTTTGCTCAGTACGAGTTAGTTATCTCAATGCGCATAATTTTATGCACAAAGATGCCAAGCTTTGTACTAAATAATGTTTCACGTGACTTACTCTTTACCTAGGTAAGCATGCGTGCGCCAAGACTCTCGACAGGAGAGAAACACGACACTGGTCACAAAATGCCAAATTCGACATAACCGGTGACAACGACGACGAGGAATAATTAGACAAGGGGCATATGACACAGCAGGTTGCAATGGAGAGAGACGAAGCGCGGGAGTACCTTGAGAGCCTGGTGGACAAGGTCCTCCGTGTACACACCTCGGACTCGCGAGTGTTCGTAGGTTTGTTCAAATGCACAGATAACGTGGGTAAACCTGCGACATTCCTCAGGTTCGACATTGGGACTTGCGGATAATTAAACTCTGGATATTGTGTTATATATAGGACCGAAATATGATACTGAACACCACGCATGAGTATCGCTGCCCAACAGAGCCAGCTCCTGCTGAACAAGCCTCTTCGGATGAGGTGGAAGGCTCGAAGGCCGCCTGCAGCGCACCACTCGATCTTAATACTGACATGTCCCGGCGGTTCATTGGGCTGGTTGTGATTCCGGGCCAGCACATCACAAAGATCGAGCTTGATAAATCTACAATAGGTGCACACTGTGGCTGAGAACGATGGCCAGTGTCTCAACATTGACCATAAAACAAATAAGGCAACTCGAGAGGCACCTCCCTTTTTTATCACCCTCCGACAGCGGCGAAGTGGGTTGAATCACACGGGTGCATAAAAGCCAAGAAAGCTGGACTGGGGTGTTTTGTGCGCCTTGACGTGCGGCGGGGGAGAAACAAGGACGGGAGGAGTAGGGAAAATTATTGTCACAGAGACAGAGGGGGAAAAAAGGAATTAAATAACATGGAGGAACCGATCAGCAGGAACCACGTTCCGCAGGACTGCTGGCTGGAACATAGGGTGCATCCGATATAGCTACGCACAGCCCAAAACGGCAGCCTGGAGTGTGTGAGCTTCTCTGCACGCCGAGTCCGTGGAGAGGTGTTTTTTTTTTCCCTCCTTGAACGCTCAGGTCACACCAAAGGAGGCTGCCACGATATCGACCCGCATAAATGTGGCGAATGTATTACTTGCAAAGGACTGCGCAGAACGGGTGTAGTAATCGAATATGCTCCGTATTTAGACCGACAATAGGTATTGGGGAAATGCAGACAGTACTCCATAAAATATGATCTCGAGTCTTCGTCGTCTTTTTCGTCTCTTCAGTCGGAACAATAAACTTCGCGGGAACACGTCCCAGATATCCAGTTATCGTGGAGGAACAGTGACCCTCGCGATGGATCTGCAGCCGTTGCTGGACTAGTCCTGGCCAGGCCTCAGCAGCAACAGGCCATTTGATGAAACCGAAAGTTAGCGTCCACTGTGATTCGCACTTCGGGACGATAAGCGAGCATCACATTGGACGAACTGGTTGGGGGCACGTATATTGCTTTTAGATCGTCAGAATCAGCAACAACAGGGAGCTCAAGCAGCTTCTGATACACGAGACGACTGATAGACAGAGCAGGTATATATATCTGCTTATCGAGCTTCCAGGCCGAAGAATAGCATCCGTACTCCGTATTCCATGCTCCATCAGTAGAGTCGATAGCTGGCTTATATACGTGTCTTTGCTGTGCACTTCTGTACTCCCTGCCGCTGCCTGCAAGCCCTGGCGCTGTGAGACCTCGCCATAAGGCTGACGCCCGTCCTCACTGACTCCTCGTCTTCACCACCGCCGTCACTGTTCCTGTTCTCCCCCATCGTCCCATCGTCGCGCTCTCTCACCGTCTCTGTCTGTCGGTCTCGTCCCATCTTGATATCTTCAAAGGTCAAAATAACCTCGCCACGCGCGCTTCGGCAAAACGAAGTTCCGGCGCCGGCCTGTCCGTCCCTTTTTTTTTTTTTTTTTTTTTTTTGCCTTTTTTTTGCCTTTTTTCGCTCCCGCATCTCGACTTTATCTTGAAAGGGAAAACCCATCGCCGAACTTCTTCGCCCTCAACTCAACCTCCGTCCAAGCCGTCACCAAGTACGCCCGCCAGCAAGCCACCCGTTCAGCTTCTCACGCACAAGAAGGAGAAGACGACGACGACGCCGACGACGAAACCTGCCGCGGACTCCGTGTTTTGCTACGTCTAATGTCTGCCGACACTCCTTAGGACCCTCCTCTACCCGCAAGTTGGTCTGCAGCTTTGCCCCTGCTCAACTTGAGTCCCTTTATCTCTCTGAGCCTTCCACCACCGCCCCTCCTCCCTGCTCTCTCGCCGCCAGATAGGTGCGTAACACATACACAGCCCGGCGGGAATCAATCCACGGCCATCCTGCTGTCTGCCAGCGCTCGCTCGTCCGCGGATCGCCTGCCGGAGACGCTGGTTGCTTCTTTGTGGACCTGAAACTAACTCGCCACTACCCGTAGATACCGCTGGAAAATCCTATAGTGCCCAGATCCTGACCCTGCCACCCCCGTCAAAAGGCGTTACTTTCTCTTGCGTTCCCACTGTCTTCATCCTTGCTCAGACGAGCGGTTAAATCTACGAACCTGGAGCCATTTCACCGTCGTCGTGCTCCTCTTCCTCCTCCTCACAATAACCTGGACGACCGTCTCACGTCCACCATCAAGTCTTGCAAGATACTGTCGCACACTACCTCATTTGTAGAGGCTAGTTTCCTCTGCTTCATCTCCACCCTCTTCGAGCCACCTTAACGGTCATTTCTTCAAAGCAACCTGAAACAGCAAAGAACGGTAAAGTAGAGGAGAGAGAAACGAAAGGAAAACCAAGGCAGGATACAAACAAGACCAAGATACAAGTCCTCTTCAGCATGGGACAGCAACAATCGAAGAATGTGTCCCGGTCGAATGGGGGAGGATTGCAGGTCGAAGGCTTACAAGCGTATCCTTCGATCTCCAAATCCGACACCAAGGACTCCAGCCGTTCCATCCGTGGCTCGATTCGCTCCAAGATACCAGGAAGTGGCAGGAGTGATAGGACGGACAGCCCGAGGGCCTCTAATGGAACCCTTGCGCGCTCAGACAGTGCTCCTCCCGAAGGGTTAGACGCTGCCTTTGCTCGCTCCTCCATTTCGCGACATGCCCGCAACCTCTCTGGCTCTTCTATGCCAATTCCACCTATCAGCTCACAGGACGATTTGCAGGATGAAGCGCCAAACCCACCACCTTCTCCTCCCCATTCATCATCAATCGGTCGTGGCCACAAGGATGTCAAGGCCGCACAAAAATCTGGAGAAGTTGACCACGTGTCCGATGCTGGTCCACAACATGTTGCTCCAACGACCGTTGCTCAAAAGGCCGGCGAGTCCATCCTGATCAAGAGAGAGAATTCTCTCAACCCCGTCTTGAACGAGTCCGGCGCCAGGTCGGTAATAGACCAGAATGGGACCAACGGATCCCCCGGCATGACTATTGGAGCACTCAAGTCCATCGATGTTGATGATATGATAACGCGACTCCTTGATGCTGGCTATTCCACCAAAGTCACGAAAGCAGTGTGTCTCAAAAACGCTGAAATTATTGCCGTCTGCACCGCTGCTCGCGAACTTCTCTTGACACAACCAGCTTTACTCGAGCTCTCAGCACCAGTGAAGATCGTCGGCGATGTTCATGGCCAATACACTGACCTGATCAGACTTTTCGAAATGTGCGGATTCCCTCCAAATTCTAACTATCTTTTCCTTGGTGACTACGTCGACAGAGGGAAACAATCTCTAGAGACTATCCTTCTCTTACTCTGCTACAAGCTTAAATACCCCGAAAATTTCTTCCTACTTCGCGGAAATCATGAGTGCGCCAATGTTACACGAGTTTATGGGTTCTACGATGAGTGCAAACGTCGATGCAATATTAAGATTTGGAAAACATTCGTCGATACGTTCAACTGCCTTCCTATCGCTGCTATTGTTGCCGGCAAGATATTCTGCGTTCACGGTGGCCTCTCTCCCAGCCTTTCTCACATGGACGATATCCGCGGTATCGCTCGACCAACTGACGTTCCTGATTATGGACTATTGAATGATCTACTATGGAGCGATCCAGCAGAAATGGAAGAGGACTGGGAACCTAACGAACGAGGCGTAAGTTATTGCTTTGGTAAAAAGGTCATTATGGAATTCTTGCAGAGACACGACTTCGACCTTGTTTGTCGCGCACACATGGTTGTCGAGGATGGCTATGAGTTCTTTAACGATCGCATCCTTGTCACGGTTTTTTCTGCTCCTAATGTAAGCTGCTCTTTTTCCCCTGTTAATGTTACATTAACATCGTCTAACTGTTTTCATAGTATTGCGGCGCATTCGACAATTGGGGAGCCATTATGTCCGTCTCTGATGAACTCCTCTGCAGTTTCGAGCTGCTCAAGCCTCTCGATTCAAGTGCTCTGAAGAACCACATAAAGAAAGGCAGAAATAAAAGAAACAACGTCCTCAACAGCCCAGTAAGTTCTCACCCTTCATCGCCGTCGACTGTTAATCCGTTTCTCAAAACGGCAAATCGTATCTATGATATAAATACTAACTCACTTCCCTCTAGCCTGCTATGGTTTCTGCGCAGAGTTATTGAGAGTGATCTAAGATACCCTACCTACTTTTCACACCCGCTAGAGGTCTACTCTTAAGTGTCGTACGAGAGGGGGGAGAGAGAGAGAGAGAGAGAGAGAATTCAAGAGCCAGACGCTTCTTATTTCCTTCCACTAATTGCTGGCCTTTTCAGCCTTGCACTCTTCTTCCTCGTGCTACAAACAGTTTATTAAGGGTTGGGAATTTATTGCGTACGCCTACTATAACCAACATGCAGCCTGAAACGGGACGGATAACTAATACCGACGCTGCGATATATGAACCAATACCACCCGCCGTTCTCATCCCAACTCAGTCAATCCATACTCCATGGCAAGGACAAGAACCCATGCCATGCCATGCCATGCCATGCTGTCTTAGTCCAACAGACACCCGCATGACTCGCCAGCCTCCCATGAAACCGAACAAGAATGCCCGACCAGCCAATCATTAACGATTTCGCAAGCCTCGCTTTCCCAGGTCCAGGTGCCTTATCAGCACACCATATCCGGCTTTCCACGCTTCCTAGGATCTTACTTTTCGCCTCTTCTTCCCTGTAATTATTGGACGTATCTACATGCACAAGACCGGGAGAACTTGATGTATTTTTTGTAGCGACATGACCACTTCTTTTTTTCTTCTTGACGCTTTGCTCGGCTTTCGTCTGTTTAATTGGTGTGATGATAGCCGGTGTCATGAGCGAAGGGACTGTAATATTTGCATCCATTAAGGCTCCCGTGGCTTGTTCTTTTGCTCTTTGACGTGTTCAATGAGATTTCTTTTACTCTGTTCTACTTTTATCATGACTGCTTTTGTTGTTCATTTCGTGCTTTTCATATTTTTCTTCTGTTTATACCTAGCAAATTAATACCACCTCTTTACTGTCTACTCTGCCCCGTTCGGTTTTATATATTATACCTATACTTAAAAAAAAAGAAAAGACTCGTTTCTTGTCTCTTATCCCTTTCCGGTACAGCTTCTTTTGATGCACATGCAGATGTTTTGATAATCCCACGTGGAAGGTGGAAGGAATAGTTACTTTTTTTTACCGTTCTTCAATTGAATAACAATCGCCCCCGTCCGCTGTCCAGAAAATAAAGATTCTAAAGACATACACTCATGTCAAATAATACGTTAATAACATTAACTAGAGGTAACCTGTAGTGACAACTCCAAGGTTGCAGCTTTCCTACATAAAATAATCCAATGGTAACAATTCCAACCCCCGGAGAAGAGGGTAGCCATCCATCTGCTTCCGCTACAAGACGGACTGGTTCAAAATAGCAGATGAAGTGTGAAGCATGAGAATGAAACTAAGGATGATCAAAAAAAAAGGGAAAAGGATAAAGCATCACTGTAGTCAAACATGGTAATGAAAAAAAAAAAGGGGGGGAAGAGGAAGGATAAGAGAAGCTTTCTCCAAACAAGATATATCATCGGTAATAGGGATTATGATATAAAAGTAAGATAGACGAGACTTGGAATGCCAGTTTCAAGCACTCTGGATAATGATGGGGAAAGGGAGAGCCGTAACGTAGAGATACGAGAGGTAGATAAAGGGAACAAAGAGAAAAAAGGAAAACGGGCCGGGGTGAGATGGAGCGACCTGATAACACCCCTCATATGTACAAGGCGAAGAAGAAGCAGGGAAAAGGGGCATCAAAGATAAGACAGAATAATAGAACGTAATGTATGGGGTTGGCTGGGAAGGAGCCGATATAAGGAGCCAAGAAGTGGTTGGGGTATTGGAGGCCAAGTGAGGTGGATTCAATTCTTTTTAGTCAATTTTGCCCCGTCTTGGGTAGAAAACACAACTCGTTTGATGGTGCTTCTCGTTCACATATTTTTTTAGCTGGATGGCTTATTGGAATCTTCTGAGTTTGGCATCCCTGAGCTTGCAGAAGAAACCAGCGTTGGTGCAATTCGTTTTCTCTTTGGCTCTCGTTGGGCGGCGTTGTTTCCTGTTTGGTCGTCTTCGTCCTTGTCATGAGAGTCTTCTTTCTCTGATTCGCTAACCGTGCTTATATCTCGCTTCCCCAAGACACTTCCACTAATGGAATTGGTAGCGCTATGGGACGACATGGGGGTTTCCGGTGGCGTGCTAAAGGGCTGGCTAGAGTTCGTGGCAGTGACTGAGGGTACAGTGCCAAGAATAGGAGTTGGGTTGTTCACAACATTAGCTGCCTTGGAAGTAGCCGAAGAAGGTGTGGCTGGGCCAGAGCTAGCTGCACGGGCAGGGACTGCGGTTGGGGTTGGCGCCGGGGTTCCAATTGCCGCTAAAGAAGCCTTGCCAGCGGAATTTTTGCGGGGAGAAGTCAAAATTGGTGATTGTACAGTGGGGGCATTTGAGGACACTCCCACGTTAGATGAGATCGGGTGTGGCTTCTCCATAGTGTACACCTGGCCTAGTTCTCCGGGAGAAAAGGAGAGCGATGAGCAGAATCCATCAGAGGAACTCATTATAAGGGTAAGCCCGTCGTGCGACCTGATATTTTAGTTAGTATCAAACTAGGTATTGAGGAAAGTATAGATAAGAAAGAACCTACCAGGAGAGATCGGTAAAGGTAGCAAAGTGCAGGTTATTTACTACACAAAGCGGTGTCTGCTGCTGCGTATCGTATACCAGAACTGCATCTTGGGTTGCAACAGCGTAAACCATGCGATATGGCAACGCAAATACTGGGGGAATAGGGGTGTTCTGTGAGCCGGTGTCATTTTCGTTTGTCCCCAGTTGAGGAAAAGAACGTGCCGTCTCGCTAGTGGCTGAAGGTGGAGCACTAGATGGAGGCTCCATAGCTGGCTGAGAAATAACAGAGTCCGGGAGGGATGGGAATGCCTCTTCACCGGATGAGGAATCCAAAAATATCTGGCGAGTGGGCTTGGTGCCTTGCCTCAATGTATAGTATACTGGGGAACATTTAACAGCAACAGACGGCTTTTTATGGCCTGGGAGATGAGCTATTGGCGGTTTGTTGAAACCAGCGCGGGTGTAGACGTAGACTGTGTTAATTATATCTTCCACGACCTTATCGTTCTGACCGGCAAGGGAAACCTTGTACTGTCCGGCTGGTGTGAAGAGCAAGCTGCCATCTGGAGCAAATGTCAAGCGTCTGAAGAAAGAGTTGAAGGTCTCGTTGGCATAAATGCTAGCGTTCTTCACGCCTATTCCACCAAAAAGGCCCGGGGATGCAGCCTCGAGAGGTTTCACAGCAGGTAACGGCATAGAAGGCGCCGGAGATGCTGACCTGCGGATTGATGGTGAAGAACCAAATGAGGAACGGCGGCTGAGAGAGACAGGCGGCGGATCCATGGGCAGAGGAGCCGTCAAGGGAGTGCCTGGCGTTGAAGCACCAGGGGAGGACACAGTCATAGGGTTTCCCGAGGCCGATTGAACCCTGTTTCCACCAAAGTCAGGCACCGGGCTGCTTGAAGCTACCCGTTTCGCTGGAAGGTCCATCTTCAAAAACTTTCCATGCGTTGTCAAAGTGAATTGGCCGTCATTTGTCTTGAGAGCGTAGATATGCACCGATCTATCCGAAGACTGTGTGGCCACGTACTCGTTCAATGGGTCCCAGGCAACGCCCTGTACATAGTGAGAGTGCTCAGCAATCTGTCGAACCATCTGGCCTGTAAGGAGCTGTTAGAATTGTGCTACAATAAGTTCACGGATATGTGTAGTTAGTCAGTACCTGTCTGAGCATTGTAGATCCGAGCAATGTTGTCCATGCTGCCGGTGATGATAAAGACACCATCTGGAGACCATGCTAGATCGTATATCTCTGCTCCTGACGATCTACACATGTGCTTCACTCGCCAGGTTTCCTTATCGTCCAATGCATCCTGTCCGAACGCCGGCTGTGTTTGTGTCTCGGAGGGAACCCAGAGAAGAACGTTGCCATCGTCTCCGGCAGATGCCAGCATCTCTCCTATACTTATGTCAGTTTTTTTTTTATTGAGATTCATATACATGTATGTCTAAGGGACAGGGGCGGAATAGACAGAAAAAAAATACCTTTGGGGCAGAAGCGGACAACATTGACGGCCTGCGTGTGCTTGATCAGAGTACTAAGGTAGGTAACCTTGCGCTCTTCTCCGGTTGACTCGACCTTCCACAGCTATCCAAATGTCAGAATCATGAGGGATTGGAGCTCCCAAAGAAAAGATGGAGCAAAAAAAGGGGGGGATATAGGGAGGAAGAGCTTAGCCGTACGCGAACGTTGTTATCACTATTTTCATCAGCCGGTTAGTTTACCAGTACCACGCAGCTTTATCAACAGAGAGATCTTGGTTCATTTTCAGAGAGCAAACGTACTTCCCAGCCGTGGCCAGTCGGCCCTTGCCATGAGGATCGAAGTGCACCGAGTAGATAGGGGCATTGTCGTCGTGCCAGGCAATGAGCAGAGGGGTGGCCTTCATCGTAGCGGTTTAATGACAGCCAACAGAGGGCCGACCAAAACGAGCCGGAAGTTCCCCTGCTGCCAGGAGCGTGGTAGAGCGTCTGTCGACTGGCGCCGCAGCTTCAGGATCCGCCTGTTATGCCAGCTGAGAGGGCTATCCAAAACCAGCTCGTGGGCTGCGTGAGACGGGGAGCTCTGGTCGAATATCCGGGGGTGTTGTGTTTTAGTTAGCTTCGCAGGTCAAAACACCATTGAAGCGACGGCGACACAGGCAGGTCGTGGGCTCGTCGGGGCGAGTATCCAAGCCAAAGAGGCTGCTGGCTCAGCAATCGGGGGGCTTGCAGCGGCGGGCGATGGCTGCGAGGAGCGATGGTGGTGGTCGTGGTGGTGAGAGGATGGAAAGCAGAGAGCAACGCAGGCGGTTGTCAGCGAGAAGTCAAGACGCAGCTCCGCCAACAACAACTACGTTACGTTAATTAACTAACTGGCTGGATGTGATGACGCCCTGCAACGAACAAGCCCACCACTCTCGAGGGCGCATCGACTATTTGTTCATGCAAACAGCTCCTTGCCACGGCCTGTTTGTTTGTTTGTTCGAATGCTCGCCAGCCAGCCAGCCAGCCAGGAAAGCCAGGCGGAACAGGAGCTGAGTGGCCGGGCGAGTTACGCGGAGTCGTGTTTCCTCCAGCTAGCGACGGCTGGCCTGCATGACTAGCTGCGATAACATCCTATGCAAACCGCCATGATTGGATCTCACATACGGATCTCGACTGGCTCTCTGGCTCTCGATGTCCATCTCTGCCTCTCTGCTGATACGAGGCGTGGCCAGCCTGTTGCGATGCCGCCGAAAGAGACAAGGACCGTGAGATTTACATACTACCACCAGCCAATATAGTTAGTTAACTACTGAACAATCTGGCTGTCAATTAATATACGGAGTGTATATCGTTGACTTGACTGTAGTTCACCAGGACACCCTTTGGTAAGGTCTCCTTCACTCCGTCTGCTGCTACTACTATATAGTTGATGTCCAGCCGGCGCCGCGAAGACCAAATATCATCTCCTTCCAGCAACAAAGCCTCCTGCAGACTCCCAGGAACGAGATCGATACCCCTGATAGAAGGCTTGGGCATCTGTAGAGACAGCTCTAAACTCCTAGTTCCAGGCTTTATCTGCCTGTTGATTCTATATATCAACCTTATGGAAGCAATATTGCTTGCGAGCACAACCCCAGATCTCAGCTGAAAAGAAACAAACCATCTAAAGAAAGCAGAGGATTTCGTTCCTGACAGAGTGCTTGACATGGAAAGCTTCCTCCGACAACTTCGGCTTTCCTCAGCTTTTGTAAAGAGAATAGCCGGAGTAAGTTTGAAGAGAATTCCTGGGTATCGAAAGATGTACCTTCATCCTGCTGACTCGGTTGTTTTGATACTGGGTTTCTGTTATTTCGAAACCATGGGTTATATCATGTCAATTATTACTAGTTACATCCATCAATCCATATTCTGGCCCTTTGTACCCTCCCCTAACAACTCTGGAGAGCTATTGTACTTCCCTGTGATATAACTCCTAGGGGTACTAGCGGAGGCTTGCAGAGTCTGTTCGCTCACAATTTATAAGGATAGCCAGCATAGCAGGCCATACCAGCGAGCAGATAGACCGTGTAGATCCTCATCTGGTGGCTTTAAAGGCCTCGCCGGCCTAGTGGCAGCTTAAACGGCGTGCTCCTACTCGTAAGCTGAAGGTCATTGAGGATTTGATATATCAAGGTGGACAGAGAGAAAGCTTGCAACGCCAGGACGCCAGGACGCCAGTGGATTGTGCTTTTCAAATGCAGACAGACTGGTGTACCAGAAGGTAGATAGATCATGCTAGCCAGCTCCCAATGGTCTCTCCAAACCAGCTGGAGAACTTTTCTCTTCGTTTGTTCTTCGCCTCTTCTTCGGCCTTCAGTACCGGTGCCACCTCCTTCATGTAAACATCTCGTTGAGCCATCTGTTGTTTCAAAGACTGCACCTCCAACTCCCGCTCGTGTGGTGTCATCTCCTTCAACGGCTTATATGGCTTCGCCCCGGCCGGCAGGCCCTCTCCACCCGGTATGAGACACTCGTCATCCGGCCGGCCAAGCTGTTCGGACGCCGCTATCTCTGCTTCTGACTTGAACAGAGACTTTGGATGTGGAGGTTCACGGCCTGCTTCTTTTGCTTCAGCCACCCTTCTTTCGTAGTCCAACATACGATGGTATAGTTTGTCCGCATGCATCTGGATCCGCTCTTCCTTTTCCATGTCCCATACAAACGAGGAGCCGTACCCTAGAGCTTGAAGGAATTTCTATGAAGGCATATCAGCACCTGCAAGACAGCCTCTCAGGAGCCAAAGAGTGTCGATACTCACAGACTGCATTGTATAACACCTCGAGAAGCGCGCATTCTGCTCTCCACACATGGTCAACCGCGCCTTGATCTTGTCTGCAAATGTCCCCCTCTTGAAACACAGCGATAGATCTTCATGCTCTTCCGAGCAATTCTCCAACGCAGCTCTATTCAGCACATCCTTTCGTTGTTTAAACTGCTCGACTACCCTTTCCGCCGGTGAGATGCTGGGCCCTTCGATCTCCTCGAGGGTCTTGTAGTCTTTCCATATGTGTGCATATCGTCCGTCCGGGAAAAGCGAGGCAGAGGGAACGGGGCTTGCAGCTTCAGCTGTTCGATCTTGCGAGCTAGAGGACTCTGTAGGCGCCTTCTCTGGCGATTGGTTCTGCTGCTGCGGCGGTGTTATGCCAGCTGCTGTGGGCGTATATTTGGCCGGAGACTCCTGTTCGAGGTACTCTCGCAAGCTGGGATCCAGCTTCTTTGTCGGGTCAGCGTCAGAAGACGAAGAGTTGCCCCAAAACCAGCCCATTGATTCTGCTGGCAGTCACGGCTTCTGGTATGAATAGTTCGTCTGTTTTGTTCTCGATGTTCAAATATTGTGCGCTTTGAACGCTTTGGACGGCGCTTTTTTTTTTTTTTTTTTATTTCTTTTGATCGACGTTCAATTTGCCTAAACGCCAAGGATCGCAATCCTATTTACGTCTTCAACACTAGAGCCGCGTCGGTCTTTTTTTGATAGACCTGCAACCTCGACGGCTAGAGATGTAGGAGGATGGCGACAGCACCGAGTAAGTCATGGATTTCTGCGGGACACCAGTTCGCCCTTTACTGACTCTTAATTAGGCCGCGAGGAGCGGAAGCAGATGCGACTGCGCGGCGCAGGGTATGTCTACTCCAGACGCGCGTGTCAACTTGTCCTTGCGAATATAAATGCGATTGCTGATTGCTCTCTACTTGTATCATAGCAATCACAAAGTCAAAGACGTCAATTTTGGCTTCACCTTTGGATCTCCAGCTCCGCCGTCCCCGCCTCCTCCGCCTCAGTCACCCCCAGGCCTTCCCGAGAAACCCCCCATAACACCTCAGTCGCGTCACTCTACAACCTCGAACAAACAGCTTTCTATACCATCCCGGGCATCTAGCAGGCGCTCAGCAGCCCGTAGCTCTGCGCGGAAACTGCACGATGATGTGTCGATATATGATATTCCTCCTGACGATGACGGGCCAGAAGAGAGGAGCTCAAAACGGAGACGGATAAGTAAGGCTCATAGTGGCTCTGTTACCGGTCTGTACACAACCGCTGACGGGATATGTATAGGCAAATCATTTGAAAGCTCAGACATAGAGAGCTCACCCACTGCCCACCGTACCAGTGTACGACAGCCACCGCAACTCGAGCCTGAAGTCACAGGCAAACTAGCAAGCGGGAGGTCCTCGTCAATCAGGCGGACAGCATCTCCTGCTGGATCCTCCTTACGGAATACATCGCCTTTAGAGAACATCAGGCCTTCGGTCGAATCCTCGGTTTCTGTACCACCCTCCCTTAGAGATGGAAATCAGGATAGCGATGCCCGATCACCCAATGTAACTCAGAAGCAGCCAGCCGGGCCAAAACAGAGGCGACGGAAGAGGAAATCAGTTGTTCAACATCCCAAAAAGAAACGCAAGAGCTTACTGCAACCGCCAGAGGTTCCTGAGAGCCACGAAACTGAAGCTAAGGACGGAAGCGAACAACTACAATCTCCGCCCAAGGACTCGACTCCGGATGCAGGATTAGATAGCGGCGATTCACCAGAGCCAAATGATCCCAGTGCACCAGACAATGAGCCTACGGAGTCACCCCGAGTACACTCTCCCCCAATTATAGATGAGCAGGTGGATGCAGCATCAGAGCAAACCGAAGGCAAGGAAGTCAGTGATAATCCAGCACCAGCAGTTGCCAGCCCAGCAGCCGAAGATGATGATGGCGACCCAGTATCAAAAAACCAATTGCCATCGCCCGAAGCCCAAGAAGCTCAAGGTGTCGAGCCAGATACCGCCCAAAGGGAGGGAAGCTCAATTAGAGACCAAGATAACCCAGAGAATCAAGTCACAGCACCAAAGGGTTCCAGGAAACGAAAGAAAAAGGGCCAGGGGACCGGTGCTCCCACACAAAAAGGAAAAGCCAGTCAGAAGAAAGACAAGGGCGAGGGACGGTCAACTGTCCCCGTTCGAGTCCACAGACTCCCTAATACTTCGGCGGTGCAGGAATGGTCCGATGCAGAAGAGTCTGCTCGATCTACTCCAGCGGATATCCGAGAGCCAGCATCTGTAAATCCATCCTTGCGTCCTCTACAGATCCCATCCCGCAGCGGCGTGAATGCTGCCGACGTTCTCAGTCAGATATGCCGTGAAACACTAGAAAAGACGCTATCAACGCTGGATTCTGCTATAGAGCGGGAGTCAAATCGCACTCGGCAGGTAGAATGGACCCGGAAGCGCAAGGTGGTAGAGGCATTTGGTACAGAGCTGGAGGGTAGGCTATTTGAAATGAGCGAACTGCTGGACAGTAATTACGTGCTTGCAATGCGTCTAAGAAAAGAGAAGAAGGAGGTCTTAGCGCTACGAAACCAACTGATGGATATACGAAAGGAGAGAAATGAGATTGCCCTTCAAGCAGACGAGGTCAGGAGGAGGTTTTCTGCAGATGAGAGCGCCAAAGCGGTAAGCTGTTCAATCTACTTGCATGTGAGGAGCGACTCTAATCAGATGTCTACCAGGAACATGGGGCGATCAACAACGCCCTTCACGACCTGCAACTCGCAGTTGATAGAAGCCAGAAGAAGGTCGGTAATGAAGATGTTGGTGGCTCTACCAATCCCTTTGCTGGCCTCGAGTTTCTTCTACGGACTGTTTCTCAAGACGTCTGCTCTTCATCTTCCGACTCCCAGGGCGGCTTATTGAATCAAGTAAAATCATTCAATAGCCAGCTGCAAAGAACAGCCGCGTTATTAGACCGCCGAGGGTCATAACCCTAAGCTATAAGTTAATAACAACCGTCTAAGCAACGTAGTGGCGAATCTTAGCCTCATGGCATTAGCGTCATTTAATAAAGCGTAATAACGCCCGGTGGCTAACTACCTCGTTATCAATCGAACTCATCAAACAGAACCGGATTTGATAATAACCATTCTCTATGCAAGCAACAATACTGCGAACTCCTCGATTCAATCCTAGGTTTACCTAGGTTGGCACCCCAGGTTGACAATGCCATATTAACACGAACCAAGATTCTGCTTGGTAGCGCCTCAGCTTCGCCAACGGTTTTGTTGGTATACCTCTGTTCTTGGAGATAAGGGCCACACTTTAAGTGATTTGCTATTTGATGTTCCTACATATGATCTCGTTGCTCAATTTGCCAGGCCCATTTTCCCATCCTCGCTAGTGGAAGCCGCCGCCCAAAGTTTTCAACCTGTTGTTCAAGGAAGAACGAGCACTCCACAACAACGGCGAAGAGAGTCAGTCACCGCATTTGTGCCATCTACTTCTCATACATCTCTGCAAACCAGAGCTACTCAGGCCGACCTAGCGGGACTGCCCGTTGAGATACACTATATTATTTTTGACTCATTGTCTGCGCGGGAGTTATTTACTCTGGGAATTACCTGTCGTCGTCTCTGGGAAGTAATGATTCCTGTACTCGTACGGCGACTCATGGAGACCTTGGGCACTTGGGCTGAAACACCTGTCATCTGCACCAGTGACTTAGATACGGTTGGCGGAGATAATCCTTATCCCCCAACACTACTGCAGCCTGAAGATCTTGATGAATTAGACGAGGGGCTGGACCCAGAAGAAATGCCTCGCGATATGGAAGATTGTTATGCCTGGTCTCCCGTCAACCTCTTTGAACTAGCTGGCGCCAGATATGATGACCCCCAGGATCTCAATCCTAGCTATATCTTGTGCCTCCTCCCCAACATTCCTGGAAAAGACCCTTTCGAACTATTACGGCATCCAGGCGCCTCTCAAGTACGTACATTTCTGATTCCAAGTATATTTTATCCCACAGACCAGGAATGGGTACTTCGAAACTTGACCACTCGTGAGTTCGTTCGCGCTGCCGCAGTTGCGCTAGATAAAGCTTACATCCATGGTCCATTCATTGACTTAATTGGATTTGGGGAGGTTATTCTCTCCAGGACGATTTGGTACGATAAGCTTCCATCGGATAATGATTCCTGGGCAGGGCATTGTCTAGACATTGTTCCTATTACAGATCTAGATGAGGGGGGCCAATGGAAGGACATTGGTGATCAAGTTGCCGAGGATATAGAGAGAATTGGGAAAGATAAACTCGGGGACAATTGGAGAACTCATATCCAAGAGAAAGCGAGACTTCCAAACGAGCTGGGGTCCCGCAAACGCCCGCGATGGATGCCCTGAAGCCCTACAACATGACGCCGACATGCGGGACAGGTGCAAAATAATGCGATGCATGCTTATGACATCAGGATCTCGTAGATTCAAAGTGCCGCGGCCTCTGCATTATCATTCTGTGTGCTATATCGTGACTGGTATAGGTGATGTGGTCCAACGAGCTTAGACAAACTACTGTATATAGCTACCGGAGAAACGAGCTTTGGGCTTCCTTGTAAGTAACGGTCAGTGGTTAGCTATAGATAACAAGGGCAAACCCTGACAGCTGATTAGTTTTTATCCAGTATTGTCTCTGTCAAAGAGCAAAACTTATCAATACGCACGACCACGACTTTGAAAGCCGTGTTAGTGATTCAGCTGAACTACTGGTTTCATCCCATACACTCGTAACACTTTGGGAGTCGGCATAAAATTGCGTCTCGCTGCATACCATATCAATTTTGGTCTTCGTTTCTGGACATGTAACTAGTTGGGTCAAAGTAAATGCCTTAGCAAGACATTCAGCATGAAGCTACATTGATAAGAGTTGGATCGACATTTAGCAAAAGCCCCAAAATAGCCCGTGTTCCACTGAACGGTGAAGCTGGGGCTCATCACTGCTGCCGAAATCCACTGTTTCTTCTGACTGAAGAGTGGAACGCTGCACCTATAACCATGGAACCTCTGTCGACAGCCTGGCTCTCCAAGTAACATGCACTGGGCATCCCATATAGCGGTGTAAAGATATTCAACTTCTCACCCGCCGTTTGGAGGAGACGACCGCTCAGGAATGCGATGATCAAGAGAAGTTTCCCTGGAGACGGAAGGCCGAGCTGGTTTCCTTGGGTCAACATCGAGAGCGGTGGTAGGGAGGACCGGTTTGAACAGCGCCATCTCCTGCAGAATATGATGATCTGATGCAGCCGAATTTCTTGACTTTCTCAAGCGAGGACAGCTCAGAGCTTGGTTTTGCTTTTCGGATGCAGAGCCGTGGTTAGCATTTCCTTCAGGCCCAGCCTAGACTTCTGTTCCCCTGGATTAGCTTGATGCTTGCGATTCATCAAGTTTGTTCTTAAATTTCTTATCTGACAACTCCATTTTAAACGGTTGAGAGCTCGCCAAATAAAACAAGTCCACCGCTAAATCGAAGCAGCTCTTGATCCTCGTCTGTCTGTCCCTGTGGAGGCGAGTGATATCCGCCACCCAATCCACCACCAAGAAGCCATGGAATGGTGAAACCGATTTATATGTAGGAAATTGTATCCTCAAGCCACAGGCTAAGCTGATGACAGAACTAAATAGATTTAGATTGAAGAGCGACGGGGGAGATGCTTGTCCGAGTCACTTAACCGATGCAAGCTTTCCTTTTTCTCTTTTCTTAACAGACGGGGCTCCAGCGAGTCAGATCGAGAGCCAAATCCTTCGAAGTATTCCACCCCCATCGCATCAATTAAAAATCTATTCCATCCAGCGATGCCAGTGCATGCATGCGAAAGTTTCCATTCGATATAAAAATACGAGGTCACATTGTCCTCATGTGAATGTGTTGCACTGCATCCTTTAAGCTCTGTTCCCTCTGATATTTTTCGGTCAAACAACCGACCCTGGCTTGCCATTTCTCCATCGCTCAAACAGGGGAAAGCGAGCTTATTTAGTAAACATATTTTTGGCCTTTCCGAAAACCAGAGTCGACAGTTAAGCATCATGTCGAGTTTTTTTATCTTAGTCTTTACCCCTTTTCCGCTTCGCTGTACGAAGTGCTCCGTAGTGGACAGCAGTTGATACGGGCGACACCCCGAGAGCTGAAATACTTTTGTGCATGTGGATGTCCGTTCCAGCCTCGATCTTGACTGCCTCGGATGAATTTAGCCCGCCTTCTAGCTAGTTAGTTAATGAATGGTTGGGTCGGGGATCCACGTCCGCTTGCTTGATCCCCCAAAGCCAGATTCCCCAGACAAGCTGGAGATCGGTCTCTGTACGAAGCAAGTATTCCATGAATTACACACAGCAAGCCATGGGAAAATGGGCAGGATCCAGACAGTCCTTCCCACAAAGAAGATACCATGGCGTTGAGGCTGCTGAGGGAAGTTTCACCATCACTGCGCCGAACCCGGGCGGAAACCAGAAGAGATCGATATAGCTCAGACAACGGGCTGAGAGTCGAAAAATTGGGCAGAGGAACGACCCAAGGGAGGAGGCAACCCCCCGGCCGTCCCGCTGCCTCCTTGTCCTCCCATGTATCAAACTTGTGAGTTTGCCGACCAGGGTAGAAACAAGCCCTTGTATGTCACCCCGTACAACTCTGTGCACCTATGGGCTGTGAGCAGACACTTTGTCAAGCTCCAGATCACACCTTGAATGATGATCCGCGAGCGAGAACAGACCCTAAAGAACGGAGAACGGTTACTAGGAAGTGCCGGTATTGTGTATGCACTTCGTACAGAGTACATGTCGACCCTCTCGCTCTCTGCGTGGGAACTTGGGCTCCCAGCAAGGAGGGTCGATGTACTCTGTACGATACAGGGAGGATGCCTCTCTTCATTATTTTAGATCAAACCCCCATGCAAGGAATCTTTTCTTTGGGTGGAGCTGGTGAAGATCGACATGGGCATGTTCGCTAGAGAGTAAAATATCATGCGAGAAAGGCAGTAGTAGTAGTAGTAGTATCTAGCCCGCTCGCTGAAGCTCGCGGTGTGTTTGGGGGTCGGGGAGTACACATCCATACGGACGCCCTGGTTCCCCCCCAAAGAGCCAGCTGTAAATACTGTGCATGTCCCTTTAAATAGTTATTAATTACCGTTGTTTCCCCGCTGTTTGCGTTCATCCTTCCTCTCATCTTGTTTCTTCCTTCCTTCGCAGCTCTGGTCGCTTGTCTTACTACTTGCTTTCTGCTATTTACCCGGCAAAAAGGTATGTTCTGGTCAAGATGGAACCCGCAAATTCAAGTAGAAGACGGAATTAAGGATAATGCATATCCTGGAAGCTGACCATCCATATAGGAATCTTGACTTAGCTGTCTGGTAGAATGAGTTCCGATATCGAGAAGGACACGGCCGGTAGAACCACGACCCATGAGAGCTCCCTCAAGGGCATGTCTGTCGAAGAGCGAGAAGTCGCAGAGGCAGCAGCTCGCTATGGATACGGTCCTCTAGCCAACGGAAACACCAGCGTAGCCGCGTTTGGGAAATTCCAGCCGTCACCAGCGCCAGCCCCAGCAGCAGCAGCACCCAGCAAGTCCTTTGCAAACCCTGGGCCCTTGGGACTGTCTGCTTTCGCCCTCACCACCATGGTGCTTAGTCTGATTAACATGCAAGCTCGCGGCGTCACCGCGCCTCACCTTGTCGTTGCTTCAGCTTTTGGGTACGGTGGATTGGTACAGCTTCTCGCTGGCATGTGGTAAGTTGTGACCGTCTTCCTGTCTACACTCTCTTGCCCTTTTTTTGAGTGCTAACCGTAATATAGGGAAATGGCCGTTGGAAACACCTTTGGAGCCACTGCTCTCTCCTCGTACGGTGGATTCTGGATCTCGTATGGCATTATCTTCACTCCTGGTGGCTTCAACATCATTGAAAACATCAAGGAAGCGAACGGTATAACCGGTGTAAACAACGTAACCGGCTTCTGGCTCATGGTATATTGCCCCCTTGTCACCTACGGTCACGTCAACCCCGTTGCTAATGCGATCTTCGATCTAGTCTTGGTGGATTTTCACCACTCTCTGCCTTGTCTGCACCTTCAAGACCAACATCGCCTTCGTCCTGCTTTTCTTCACTCTCGACCTCGCGTTCTTGTTCCTTGGAGTTGGTCACCTTATCGAATCTGCCCCTGGGAAGATCTATATACCTCTCATCAAGACCGGCGGCTTCTTTGGTATCCTGGCTGCTCTACTCGCCTGGTACTGTGCCCTCTCTGGAATGGCAGACCCAAACAACAGCTTCATCAAGTTCCCGCTTGGACGTCTGCCATGGATGGGCAACCAGCGAGTCAAGACTGAGCGCGAGGTGGTTTAATCTTCTGGCCTTTTGACATGAAATCTGGATAAATTGCCGTATTCTTTCTCTAAATAATAATTAATCGCGACGATGATGGTGTGCCTCTTTTTTTTTCAACCTCTCTGGATAAATTGACGTTGTTGCATTGAGTAGCATTGGTTGACGTTAAATTAAACAATTAACACTTTGTGTTGAGGTTCAACCTTTGCTAAACCGCTACAAGCCTAACTAACTACTTGGCGGGCCTAAAATATTGACATCACAAGACACGAGAAATCTGACCACTAACCAGTACGTCTCTTGATTTATCCATGTTTTACTGGAGAAGAATCTCTGTTTAGTCGTATCTTAAAGGGAAGAGACCATATGGATAGTGGTTAGGCAAAAAATGATGCTGGAAATTAACAATGCTATTCTGATATTGAGAGCTCATGGACGCAAGTAAACATCTATAGAACTGCAGACGATAACGTGAAAGCTGTCAAGTAGAATAGAAGGAAGAGATGATATCAATCAATGGTCATAGGGAAAGTAGAGAAAAAAACAACATCTGAGGTTGTTTGCCGGTCTCCAGGACATGACTTTGTTTTCCGTCCTCAGGTTTTTTTTAAAACTGTAGCTCCCATGTAGATGCACGCTCGGGGGGGATCCCAAAATAAATAAAGAAGAAAAAAACAAAAAGCCAGAGCATGGGGTTTGCGTGAAGATAATAAAATGGAAGAGTAGAAGGTAAAAACAAAAGGCTGAGAAAAGGGGAAATGTTACACATGATCGGAATCTCTGCTATGCCATTTGACCTGGCCGAGGGAACACAGGGATGGTTTCTAGCTTCTCTAGTCCGCCCATTGTTCCTTGCGGAACGTTCTGCCATCCTTGACCCGTGGCTTGGTTTATAAAAGCACTTTGGCGGAAAGGGTTTGTGCTGCCAGTTGGGTTTGGCTGTAGACGTTGGGCCGGCAGTGCTTCCTGGCTTTGTTGTGGCTGAGGCCGCGCAAACGGGTTTGTTCCTATTCGCTGAGGCTGAAGGGGCTGAGGCTGTTGTTGTGAAGGGGGTGGAGATGATGATGGCATGGGATATTGGTTGGGGTTGGGAATTTGGTACTGTGGAGGGATGGCAGGAGGTTGTTTGGCAAACGGGTTGGTAGATTGTCGCTTCATAGCCAATGTTGAAGGAGACTGTAACTGGGGGGATGATAAATTGTCTGCGGTGGGAAGCATAGACTGTCGGAAAGGGTTGTTGGCTCGTGGTGTGGCACCCGCTGTCATGGGTCGCTGGAAGGGAACAGCCCCGTTCTGTGGAATAGCAGAAAGTGGACTTGGACTCTGGAAAGGCTGTGGGGTGTAACCTCCGAATCCGGCGCCTGTGTGAGAAGCTTGTAGTGGCTGGGCCGCTGGAGGTTGTTGCTGTTGCTGTTGTTGCATTTGTGTATCGTACTGGCCGAACGGGTTGATGTTTTGTCCCATTGGATTGGGGGCAAATCCCGTTTGATTCTGTAGGAACTCGGCTGGTACCGGCTGCTGCTGGAAACCTGTTTGTTGGAATTGCATTGGCATATTCTGCTGCTGTGGTTGTTGTGGTGGTAGCTGTTGATTCGCTGGTGGTTGATTTTCTTCAATGGACCCAAAGAAGTCGATTAGATCCGCAGCTGGAGCTTTAGTACCAGAACTTGGTACGTCTTTAGAAGACGTGCTATTGTTCGCCTTGGACGAGGGTTGTGCTTTTGCAGCTTTTGACGCTGAGCTACTTTCACCTTTGGATTTTCCAAACTTCTGTTCACGGTATTCCTTCCGGCGGATTGCAAAATCGGGGTCATGCAGGTCATCTTCTAGCAACTTCGCCAAATCCGTAGATGCATGCTTTAAATTGGGTATCTCAAGTCGAGTAGCATGTTCGTACTGTCTGGCAACTCGTAAAAATGCAACAACGTCGTCCGTTAGGGCGCTAAAAACTTTGTACAAATGCAATGCTCGTTCGCTGTCTGTCCGAGACATCTCGAAGTAGTGCTCTAGCCAAGATATATTAGAAGTTGTGTGTATACATGCCAAAAGGGGCAGAGAGCCACCAACCCAGGACATTGATGACACCCTCATTCATAACAGAGTAAAGCGTCAACAGATCAAGCGTCACCAGCCGGAAGCCAGTTAAAGTGATTTCATTATCGGGTTCATCACTCAGGAGCTAGTCAAAGAAGTAAATTAGCAAAGGCTGTTCCTGATAAACAAACAAACGCAAGATGGTATATGCGCACATCACATTTCAAAAGAGCCTTAATTTGCTTCTGAACAATCTCTGTTTCTCGCAATAGACCCTTTGAGACAGTTAATGATTTCAGTCTGCCTTGTCCATTGCGAACATAATCCGTCTTTGTCTCTGAGAAGGCCAGAGACCGTGCGATTAGATACTCCGAGTATCTCCATATGTTCGCTCCCTGGAACTGTGCTATTATAGCCATACGAGATCAGCAAAAGAAAAAACAAGCCCTCTTGTCCATTTACGCGGCCATTATCTATATTCTTCGACAAGGGAATATTGTACACACCGTCCGAGATGCTTGTTATCGCGAACTTTCGAGGATATTGCGAGAGATAGGCGAGCGCAGCCCCCGGGGCACCCTCGCGTACCATCATATGTATCACTATAAGCGCTTTGAAAACGACTGTCCACGCCGACTCGCGGAGTCTGATCTGGAGTGTGCGAAAGATCTCGGCCGTGCCTGCATCGCTGTAGGTGGCTGTGAGGATGTGTTCGATGTATTTTGATTTCGGGGCAGCATTCTATTTTCCCACAAAAAACCGTTAGAACCAGACTCTTCTACCGAGAAACAGACAAGATATTCCATACCTTCGACTTGGTCGCGCCCTTGACGGACTTCTCAAAGCTTGAACCAACCATTGTCGGGGGCTGTGTAGGGATGTTGTTCTCAGCTGGTTTGCGGTGCGAAGTAGGTCATGATACTGCGTGCTCAACTATGGTAGAGCAATGACCGACGAGAGCAGGCGAATTGTCTGCCCGTTAAACGAGGGTAGGAAGAAGGTAAGCAAGGAGAGATGCGGTTCTGTCTGTCTGTCTGTCTGTCTGTCTGCTGGCTGTTGGGTGTCTCGTCTTTCTCCCCCTTTAGCTAACTTAAGCCTCCGTGTGGGTCGTTAGGTATAAAAACACAGCTTAAAAGCGGATGCGAGATCGGAGTTTATCGACGCTCGGTTCGGCAGATGGGGAAAGGGGAGAAGAAGCCCCCAGGAGACTTGCTCGTCGCAGTAGAACTTGTGATATTTACCTATGCAGCGAAGGAAGACGCTTGAAACTCCTCTGAGGCGGGCGCAGCATTTGCCTTCGTCGGTTTGGCGGTTGCAAAGGCCGATTTTCCTGGGGGCGGGGATGACTAAGCCAATTGCCTCTGTCCAAAAGGCTTTTACGACGTCAGAGATAAAGGGACAGTTAAGCTGTAGGGATTGCAGATGTTTTTTTTCTTTGTGGGTAGCAGAAGATGTCTTTGATATTTTTATCCCGGCAGTATAGTTGACTGAAAGGAAAATTGATGAGTATTATACAGTTTCATAGACCAGCACAGCAGTTATGACCCTCACACGAACTCCAGCCGTCCATTAGGAACCCCAGCTTAGCTATGATGAAAGAAGAAGACAAGCAGCAAACAATTAAGAGCAACCCTGGTAATAATATACCAAACACCAACTTTTCCAAAAAAGGGGAAAAAGGTAAAAAGTGGAAAAAAACAAAAAGACGCTTGTAGTCTACTAGCTGAGAAGATAGTAGCAACTTGAAGGCTGAGTGAGGTCTTTGCCATCCATCCACGCCCTCTGCTGGAACGCCGGAGTCAAGGCCGTAGCACTAGCTGTGAACGTATGAGTATCTCTGTCCATATCGATGTCTTCGCATTCAACCGTATCGGTCCCATTACCAGGGCCAGCACCAGAGGTAGATGAGGATAATGAGGCGTTACCGACCGAGGTGGAAGACGAGCTGGGTACTTGCGACGACATGATATGAGTAGACGTTGAGATCGAGGGGTTTGTATCCGTGTTGTTACTTGTTGCGGTGCTGTTACCGTTGGCTTCTGCCAGGGACACGCGAGCAGGTGCAGACGCAGGACGGAAGAAATGATGCAGCGTCTTTTGCGACGGGTCAGGCTTTGGTAGAGAAGTCGTAGAGTCTTCTTGGAAGGATGAGTCCTCTTCAAGACTTTCGAGGCTGTCATCGATACTAGTGATGGGTTCTGGGTAGAGTCCGTGGTTCTCTGCTTGTCTCTGGGCGGAGAAGAGCCATCGTAAGGTGTTGTCTGAGAGGTTAAAGAGTTAACGGAGATGACGGGTGAGCAAGGTGATGATGGTGTAGTGACGACATGGCATACCGTAGACAGCCTGTTCGTCTGGACGGTCGTTTCTGAATCGCTTCCTCGTCCGGCTGTGAAGGTGCTGAGGTGTGTCGTCTATGACCATGGCATCACCGATTGAGCATGGGATGGGAGAGACGGTGCGGTCGTAGAAGGATGTTGAGGACCGCGGAGAGAGGATCGTTGAGAGGGAGGCTTTGCGCTTCATTGTCGAATGTTGTTCACTATATTATTGCGTCTCCCGGCAGTGCGCAGTATGAGGCCAGATGAGACGAAAATGCCAGAATAGCTATAAAGAAGTGAAGTGTTGAGATGAGGTGAAGGTTGGAAACTTGGTTGCGCCTGGGGGGGAAGAACGAGGTTTGGTTTTGGTCGCGTTTCGCATTGCAGTGAGAAGAGGCGTATTTTACAGCCTCAGGGATGCCAAGACCAAAATCAACAATGTTTATTGGTTGGTTGATTATTACGTGTATCAGGGTGATACCGCTAGTCTGGAGTGGGTTTAATGGCTTTTTACGCGGTCTCGCGCGAGTGTCAAGACAGGGTAAATGATTCACACATAGTAATACGAGCGTCACAGAGAGGATCATATCTGTGGCATCGCCATTCAGAAGTAAATTCATAATGGGCCCGTGTTCTCGATGCTATCTTTCAATCTACCGCTATCGGTATCATTTTCTGTTTGAATTGGGCGGCTTTTGTTCGACCATTTTTCTGATTAGATAATAGAGTTTCGGGATGCCGATTAGTTAGTTGATGCCAAGCCGGGATGCCGAAAGAGTAAAGAGCCCCTCCCCCGCAACTAACCAAAAACAGAGTTTCACCTTGCTTGGACGTCTCTTGCTCAATTTCTGAAGATCGTCAACGCGAAGAGAACAGAGACACAAGAGACGGAATACAGAGTAGCTGTACAAGACACGATGTCTATCCGCCGCCATACTCACGCCGGTTCCTGGTACTCCGACCACGGGCCAACCCTGGAAGCACAGCTCGATCAGTGGTTGGACCTTGTGCCTGGCGAACTCGAGGGGCTGGGCAAGCTACCAGTACCGGGAGCAAGAGTGATCATAGCTCCGTGAGTACATTGACAACCAACAACAAGAGATACAAAGGCTTGAGATGCATAGGACCAACCAGTTGACTGTCTTGTAGACATGCAGGATATGCCTACTCCGGCCCTTGCGCGGCCTTTGCGTACAAATGCCTCGACCTATCCAAGGCGTAAGCTTCACTGAGATAAGATGAAATAAATATATGAGAGAGAGAGAAGGGACTAATAGCTGGAGCCAGAAAGCGGATCTTCCTGATCGGCCCATCCCACCACCTCCATCTCACAACCATCGCGGTACCACAGTTGACCGAATACCTGACACCGCTTTCGCCTATGCCGCTGCCTCTCGACACCGAGGTGCTTGCTAAAATCGAGCGGGAGGCTTCCTCAGCGGATAGGCCCTTTTCTAGAATGTCTCGATCTGTCGACGAACAGGAACACAGCATGGAGCTCCATCTACCGTACATCCACCGCCTTCTGCAGCGCTTATATCCCGCAATGCCGACGTCAGCCTACCCCCCGCTAGTGCCGATGATGGTGGGCAGCACCTCTGCGGCAAACGAGCGAGTGTTTGGCTCGATCCTTCGGCCTTACCTTGCTAACGAAGAGAACGCGTTTGTGATTTCGTCTGACTTTTGTCACTGGGGCACGAGGTTCGCATATACGTACTACGTGCAGGCACCAGACCCAACAACCTACAAGCTGCCACTTACGTACCCTTCTCTACCGGTTCCGTCGGACATGCTAACCGCAGAAAAGGCGGCGGAGGAAGTGCGTGCAGCGTCGTCAGGGCGGATGCTGAGAGAGAACGACAAGTCATACAACAAGGAGAAATATATGTGGGCTATCCACGAGAGCGTCTCTGCGTGTGACATGGCATGCATGTCTGCAATAGCCAGTGGCAATACGGACGTCTTTCAGGAAGCATTACGGCGGACGGGAAACACTGTATGCGGGCGCCATCCGATTGGCGTGGTGATGGCGGGGATCGAGGGATTACAGCATCAGGCAGAAACAACCATGGGAGCAGCGGTGACGCAGGACGGGGTGAAGAAGGGCAAGTTCTACTTTATAAGGTACGAACGGAGCTCTGACTGCTTCTCGGTCCAAGACAGCTCAGTGAGCTATGTTTCTGCGTTTGCCGTGCTGTAGCTAGCAGTTTGAAGTTTGATAGACCTTATTAGTATAACTGGTTATCCACAAATTCAAGTTTTTTCCTCTGCCACGATCGATCTACGAGAACTATAAAACCAGTTACTTTGCAAGGGAGAGACCGCTGATCTGATCGATCGCTTTCCAGTTAAACCCTGCCCAACATCTTCTATCCGCGTAGCTAGCGTTCGAGAGAGAGAGAGAGAGAGATGCTGATCCTGAACAAGTCGGTGACGCGCGTGGAGAGAGAGCCCACAAAGCTCGCCCTGCTCAGGGAGCTAGTTGAGTCTCCGCAAGGCCGGTTTTCTAGGTTCGCTGCGAGTCGGCCAGCATCCTCCTCCTATAAGAGAATTAGGCAGCAACAATAGCAGTGGGTTAAGGTGGGCTATTAAGGTGGGCATATGTCGTTATAACACAGCAGGAGGCGGGAACTCCATACGGAGCAGGCTTGTCGTCGTCGCAGGCGTCGTCGCAGGCGTCGCAGGCAGGCAGGAGGAAGAGTGAAGAGTCACACCTAAGTAAAACACGCGTCTAGAGGGAGGCCCGGCTTTTTTTGCCTTTCTTTCCCATGCTTTCCCATGCTTTGCTTTGCTTGCTTGCCTGCTTACTTGTCGCTTTGCCAGCGCCTTCGCTTCTTCTTTTAACACGAACGACGCAAGTGCTGAGTCAGCAAGCGTCTGCAATGGCCCGAGAAGGCTAGGCGGCGCCAAGACATGGGTCATTGTTCACGCCGCGTAAGCTTCATCCGAGGTCTTGGCGATCGTCGCTGTTGGGTTGACGATCTAGACAGAGGCCGCAGAAGCGACGACGACGACGGCGGCGACGGCGAGGATGACGAACGACGAGGACGAAGACGGGGATGAAGACAAGACGATGACGAGGGTAGAAGGAAGAGGAAGACAGAAGAGGGTAGAAGATACGGGGCACTCCGTATATAAAAGGGCGAAGACCAGGACCGACTGCAGGGACAGGAAGAGAAGAGGTACTTTTTCCCCCTTCTAATCTTACATAAGCAAAAGAGGCTGACGACGCTGACGTCCCAAAGCGGACTAGCGTACCCAGGGGCCTCGTCACCGTCTGCGTATTGGCCGTACCGCGTGTACCGTCAGGTACCCACCATAAACAGCATTACGAGGCCTGTAACTTGGTAATCCGCATACGCCCATTGCTCTTTTGCCTGCCTGGGCGAGGGTTGGTTTCTGCCACCTCACGCCGCTTTTTCCCTCCGCGACGCTCGCCTTTTTTCGACTTCAACTTCAACTTCAACTTCACCAACTTCAACTTCAACATCGCCTGCATCTCTTTCTCTCTCTCGTTATTACAACCTGCCAGCTGGCATCCAGGACTCGATAGGATCGATAGAACGAGCTGCAGCGTTAAGCAGACGGGCTGTTCGCCGACGAGGACTGGTCGACAATTAGGGTTAGCGTGGAACCGCAATCAAGGGCCAAGGGCTGTGCTTGCTGCGCATCATCTAAACATATCTTTTTCGTCTCCTTCTTCCTGGACGGGACGGCACAGCGACTCAAAACGACCATCTCCCATCGATCTCACTCTCTCTCTCTCCCTCTCTCTCTCTCAACCTCCCGCCAGCATCAATCACCACATTCGTTTCGACGACGACGACACCGACTGCAGCGTCAGAAAAGAACACAGACTGAAAACCTTCGCCCGACTGAAGACGGTCCGGCTGGCCTGCGGTGGGCGCTGACAGTCATCCCGGTTGACTGCCAGCCCTCATTTTCCATCTCATCTCCAGCCTACTACGGGTGAACAGCCAAAGGCCATCGCCAAAAAATGACAGACAGATCTCGACGACCGGCAGGCTCATCAGGCCCTGCCGTTGACGCCTCCGAGCTCGCTCGCCAGTTCGAACAGTTGCTGCGGACAAGAAGGTTGAACACTCTCCAGGAACGATCCAGATCACGCACCTCTTCGCCCATGCCTTCGTCGTCAACGCCAACATCAACGCCAGCATCACCGCATCATCCTCACCATCACAGCCAGCACGCCCACGGCCGGCCATTGCCCTCGCAGCCGCCGTCGTACTCGTCTATTCGCAGTTTTCCTATCTTTCCGACGCCGCCACAGGATTCCGCCTCCCTCAAGTTTCGCAACCTCCTCCACGTTCTTTCCGTAACACCTATGAAATATGAGAACCCAGGCCTGCTGGACGAGGCGCTCTCCCACGTTCCTCTCGACCGTCTCTACGCAGAGGCAGAGGAAGAGTGTCAGATTCTGCAGGCAGAGGCGGCAAGCATGGGTGAGAACGTGAAACCAACCTGGGGCTACCAGGACTGCGTCATCAAGGCTCTCCTCAGGTACGGACCCTTTTTGTTTTCCCCTCTCCCTCACTCTCTCTTTCTCTTTCTGTGGTTGATATGATACTAACTAGCCGTGGTAGATGGTTCAAACGCTCGTTCTTCCAGTTCATCAATAATCCCCCTTGCTCGAGATGCCTCAGACCAACCCTTCTTCAGGGCATGACACCCCCAACTCCAGACGAAACCGCCCGGGGAGCCACCAGAGTCGAACTCTACATCTGCTCAGAGCCCTCCTGCGCCAGCCCTGAGCGATTCCCTCGATACTCTGACGTATGGACTCTGCTGCAGTCCAGACGCGGCAGAGTAGGCGAGTGGGCCAATTGCTTTAGCATGCTGTGCAGAGCCGTCGGTGGCCGCGTACGTTGGGTCTGGAACTCGGAAGACCATGTATGGACCGAAGTTTACTCGGAGCATCAGAAAAGATGGATTCACGTCGACGCCTGCGAAGAGGCTTGGGACAATCCCCGCCTCTACACAGAAGGTAAGCATCCATTCCCCCCCCCCTCCCTCTCACCCCTTCTCATTCTATTTCGCTTTCGCTTTCGCTTTCTTTTTTTCCGTCCGTGCGACTAACATGCTTCCAGGCTGGAACCGAAGAATGGCCTATTGTATCGCTTTCTCCATCGATGGAGCCACGGATGTTACCCGTCGCTACGTTCGAAACCCTGCCAAACATGGCCTCGACCGTTCTCGTGCTCCCGACGAGGTATTACTCTGGGTCATCCACGAGATCAGACGCATGCGTCGTGAGAACCTTTCCAAGGAAGAACGAAGGCGGTTGGTAAAAGAGGACGAACGTGAAGAGCGTGAGCTTCGTGGATATGTCGCCCAGAGCATCGCAACTGAACTCAGCCGATTGAATCCCAACGGTGTCTCGGCGCCGGCTCCCGGTGACGAAGTCAAGGTTCCTGTCTCTGCAGCTGCAACGACAACTGGACAGAGTGGAGTTGAACGGACGGGTCAGCCAAATCCAGACCCGTCTAGGAGGCATCGATGACAGCTCTGCATTCCTCTATCCATACTCCCTTTTCACGCCGTCATGATCGAACGAACCCTGACGTCAAAGTTGTACGACGTCAATCCACCTCTACGAACCCTCTTTCTTTCTTCCTTGACTTAATTAACGGCCGACTCTTCTTCTACCCAAACCCTCTTGACCGACTCATTTTCCATCTTGATACCAATACTACCTCTTCCTTTCCTTTCCCACCTGTCTCTCTCTCTCTCGATCCGTTTCTCTTCTGGCTCTTCCATTTCCTTGTCGGCATCACGATATATACCAAGGCGTTCAGGTGCTCCGGTAGACATCCTTTCTGGGCCTTTTTTTTTTCTCTTCCTATACTTCTCTCCAGACCTCTTCATACTCCGATCTTCTTCTGCATGACGTGAATCTCCTGGCATCCGTCCCATTCCTACTCTGCGCGTATTAAGCCTGTTTGCTTGCTACCTTGGATTATCCTCCTTTGGACATGTTGGTTCTCGTTACATGCGAAAAATGGGAAAGGAAACATATTAATCAAGGACAACTGACTCCTTGCATATTTATTTACCTAAACTCCCAACTAATCAAGTCAGCGAACCAACCTCTATACAGCCTCGTCTACCGAGCACAACTCTACGTCTCCTTTGTTGATCAACTAAATCTTCCCCCTTTAATCTATACCCGCCATTGCACCTATTGGATTAATATACTCCCTCCCCTTATATACCCGCCCCGCCTATTTTATCCTCTTATATACATACACATATAATCCACTGCACAAACAATCCTTACTCTAATAGAAAAGTGCTTTGTCTGCGTACTCACAGTCCATCCTTTTGATTTGACTTTCTCTTCCCCAGCTTTCAAGCTTCTTAATACGCCCATCGCCAGCATACCAATTCCGTCGCTTCTTCTTCTTCTTTTTTATCTATTACACTTTTTACCTGTCATGCCTTACCTCGTCATGTCAATTACTCTATTCCGCCCTTCTTTCTGGGACGAGTCTGCTTTATGAGTTTATTTAGCTCTGTTTTTTAGCCGCGCTATTCTACGTTGTTTTAATAGCTAGCTCAAATACATGAAAATGCTTCATCTTCATAACTTTCCTTCTTACTCTATCATCTACACTCATACCTTCTCAGAAACTATACCAAGCCCCGTCAATCCATTTGGAGGCTCCTATACAAGAATGTCAGATAACACTACATATCATGACAAGGGAACACTTGCAGCAAAGACTACTTACGTGGGTGATATATATGCCAGTTATAGTCGAGCCCGGCTCAATGTCAAGTTTCTTCTTCTTTTGCTGGCCATGTCCCAAAGGCAGTCTGATCTTCGGAAGCACATTGGCATCAAATGTAAAAGACCTTCCACGGTTCGTAGTAGCCTAAAACATAAACCAAACGACCCGGATTAGATATCTGAGGCATTGCAAACAGAGGCGAATGAATACCTTACCTCCAGCGTCGCAATACTGAAACTGATCGGCTCATTCTTTGGAGTCCGCCACTGCTTATCTTTCACTCTGAACCCGGTGACTCTCTCACCACCCGGCCCGTCAATGTTAAACTGTATCTTCGACTGGTTGCCATGCTTTTCTCTACCCTGGTATACAGGCAGACAGCTGATAGGTGCTCCGTCGCATTCGTAATGGAAATCAATCCAGGTCAATATACCCCCTAACGTACTAACTGATATCTTAGTAAGGTAGGGCAGATAACTCCCTTTCTCACCACCGAACATAAGCAGTATATGAGGCTGTTGATAACTCAGTAGGGAAGGCTGAGGCTCATCCTGATATACAAAATCTAGTTCATGCAGAGATTGGTGTTCGCACGGTATATGCGGGTACCAGAGCGTTGCTTTGCGTGGAGACAAGCAAGGCGGGTTCTGGCTATGGATTTGCTCTTCTTCCGGGACAGAGAGGGATATCAGTCTGAATGCCTGTGATGGGAAGAGTTAAGTTAGTTTCCATATATTACAGTTTTAATGGAAGATACAACTTACGTCAAATTTCGCTTTGATGTGTGTTACCCGTTCATTGAGACATAAGCGTAAAGTGCTGGGCACGTCATGGTGATCGCCTGCCCAGTTTGATAATGCGCCATCTGCCGTGGCTGTTCTGATTCCTCGAATACCGCCGGGATCAGCACAGATGGCAAACCCCGTGAGAGGATGAGAGTTCGACTCTGCGCCTTTCTGACTAATGTTGAGAATGACTTCGTTGTCAGGACGGATGTAGCCCAGCCGAACTTCCTTTTCGTCCGGTGTGCTGATGCGTATGCCGGAAACATATGTATTCCCTCCGAAACAAACAAGGGACACGCCAACATGCGATACCTGCATAGGGACACGAATTGCATGTTCCTTGACAATGCTGGGAGGAGGGAGTGGAGCAGAGCCAGGAAATCGCCCCCTACTAGGCTGCGTTCGGGGAGGTTCTAGTGGTTTGGCTGCTGCTGTCCGCCAGAGGACATGGTTATGTTCTTCCATGGAATATGCACCGCCATCTTCCAGCGGAGGCTGTGAAATAAGCAATGCTGCAAGGGACTTGTTGCATTCCCATATTCTCCTTCGGTTCCGTATAGCTTCGAAATGCTTTAAGTTCGGGTTTGTTTTCTCATACAGGGCCTTCCAGTTGTAATGAATAGTCGCGCCGGATGTTGCTTTGTCCAACTGAGGACGTAGAGCTTCAAAGATGAACCCCCTTTCAAAAGATGGTAGGAATCGAGACCGCCAGAAATGCTGGGATAGTGGCATGCTACCAAATGACCTTGAAGCTATCCGTAAATTGAATACATCACGCAGGCTGAGCATACATTGGATATCTTCCCTTATTTCAAAAGGCAGCGAGTAAAACTTGTCACAGTCAGCCCTCTCGGCGATAATACTGCGTTCAGCTGTGTTTTCGTTGGATCTCTCTTTCTCTGCTTCGTCAAGTGCCTCCTGTAACTCCGGGATATCAAAGGGATCCCGAAGAAAGAAAGATTGCTGGTACGTTGATCGGTAGTGTGTTACTATTTCTGCATCAGAGACACTGCTCTCATACCCGTGGCCCCAGGTAAGAAGACCGAACTCCTGTGAAGGAAATGATAGACAGAGGTCATATAGCCGGGGTATAGAGATCTCTTGGGGATGAACGAGCGCCTTCAGGATCCCCCAGCAGGCATCGTGGAATACGAAGCCAGGTAATGGGTGATCTTCAGAGGTTCTCCCCTGCGACGGAAATTCGTCCGACTTGGTCTCATTGGTGTACCTGTCGTTTTCATATCGTTCGTAGGGGTTTGATGGCGCACGTAGCAGTCTTTCGCCATGTACAAACCTCGCCACGCCTGTCAGGAATGGCTCTTCATTCAATGAAGCAGCTCGAACTAATCGAATGGTGTGAGCAGGATTCGTCCCATTACTATCGATATAATGATGAAAACAAACATTCTTACCGGCTCTGTATTGACCGGGCCATTCATTGCGGCGGGTGCGGTTATGGATTAATACGCCGCAGATGATACAGTACGGCGCTCCAGAAGAAGACATTGCCACAATTCGATGGATAACTAGTCGAAGATAGGATCAAATGACGAAAATGATAAACAATGGGATGTGACAAGATGAAATCTAGAGGATAGAGGGGAAGATTGTTTATATGGGATGTTGATGCTTCTGTCCGCTGCGCCGTAGTTAATGCTGCCGCCTGACGTAGACGGCGTAGTCATCCAGGCAGAAGCAATACTTGCATCATAGCCCAATAACTAACAACCATGCTGCACTGCGTCTGAAACAGATTCATGCAAGCGGTGCATGAGCGAGGTTCTAATGCGCCTCCTGCAGCGGTTGTGCCTCATCTTGGCGCTAAGTGTGTTTGTTGTTGATGATCTGATAGTAAGAAAGGCGAGGTGTTTGCCGATGAATTGTTCAAGTTTTTATTTATTCAGTTAACTACACAATATCTATTTATTTATTCGTAGTCTCGTATATATCTGCCCGGCAGGTCAACGTCCCATATCGGCCTCTCTATCACCACGACTTCCAGAGGCACCGATTTCGCGTCTTCTGCTTCTGATAGATCTGCACTCTCCACCGTGGACTGAGAATTGTGGCTCAAAGGCACAATCCCTAGGATGTCTCGATATTTGAAGATAGACCACCACTGGCGAGGACGTGATTCTGCATTGTGGTCTGATTCTGGCTCTGGCGTGGATAGCTTCGCTACCTGATTCCCATGCTCTGATCCATTTGGTAGATGGTTCCCTAAAACAGGCTCGTTATCAGCATAGGAAGGACGATATTCTGGCCCGGAAAGGACATTCTTACCATTCATAGCCTGTCCGTTAGCTCCAGGGAACTGCTGTCTGCGCAGTGAAGCGAGTGTCGCTTCATTGGCGAGAGCAAGCTCGTCGATGTCACCATCATCCTCGTCCTCGTCGTCAGGCAGCGAGTTGTCATTCTTTTGGCTCTCAATGGGCACCAATTCGGCATTCGTCCCATTTGCTCCCACGCCTTTCTTAATCGCCGGTCCAAAGCCGACTTCAGTATCTGCAAGCG
Organism: Trichophyton verrucosum HKI 0517; assembly: GCF_000151505.1. Classification (NCBI taxonomy): domain Eukaryota; kingdom Fungi; phylum Ascomycota; class Eurotiomycetes; order Onygenales; family Arthrodermataceae; genus Trichophyton; species Trichophyton verrucosum. The sequence goes on from NW_003315552.1 coordinate 108,204, forward strand.
CCACTCTGTCTCCTGCACCAGTATTCGTCTTCTTTTTCTTCCTCTCCCCTTCGGTGCTATGTTCTTCATGGTCTTGACGTTTTCTCTTGTGTGGAGATGGATGCCCCGAGGTACTGGCATGCTGTGGCCCTGGATAGTCTTGCAATAAATCAAACATCCAGAGCCAGGCTGGACCATACAGCCAGAGGCGATCTCGACCTCCTGCAACGTCCCAAATGGCACCCATAGCTCTATCTTTAATAATGGTAAATTCTGAGGGCATACACGCCTTCGGGTTTCTCCTTGCCCATTCGGAGAGGTTTCCTTTAAGCGCGTTAAATTCAGTTAAATGATGCTCGGAAGTTAATATCATTAACCTGTCGTCCAACGCACTGAGTTCGGATTCATGGGGGACTGGCACGGTAGATGTCCGTTTACTCTTCGATGTGTTAGATGCTTCGAGTGTAGGGCGGAATGTCATCAGTAGAACGCTGGAGTTCAGGCGAGGAAGGATAGCCTCAGAAGGCGTGTGTTTCCACCACACTCCAGATGGTAAGCTTTCCTCGTCGTCTGAATCCGAATCCTCGTCTGAAGAATCCGAATTTGCATCCCCGGTTTCTTTGATTGTGGCAGGGTCGTCATTCCTGCGATCAAGGGACCAAACGTCCACATACCCAGCGAGGTCACCACAGGCGAAGATCCGGCTGTCACCTGAGAATGTGATACAACGTACGGTTCTCTCATAAGAACCTAGAGTGCCGTGAAGAGGCTTATCGACGCGTGTTTGCCTTGGTAGGCGGGTCAACTTTTGTGAACTGGGCAGAACTTCAAGGGTCGAATTCGTTTTGAATTCTCTGGTAAGCTTAGCCATGTATATATCGTTGTTTGGACGCAGTACACATAGCCACTTGCAATCAGGCGATATGGCGACGTTCTTTGCACCGTTAGAGGCTAATCGAGCAGGAAGCTCTATCTTGTGCACCCGTAGACTAGGGAAACCATCCACTTCATCCGGTGTTAAAGTAAATAACCTAACTTCCGATATAGTGGCAGCAGCGAGTATAGTTCCATCCCGTGATAGAGCCGCGCATGTGAGATGCTCGTCACCTTGGAATAAGATCTTTCCTACAAGCTTGTGCTGTTCCATATCAGACCCAAATGAGCCAGCAACACGCCAAATGTTGACCTCACGATCCCACCAACTCATTAGGAGTCGAGATGCGCCAGATGATGAGACTTGAGGTATCTGTGGTAGGTTTGGTAGTTTTCGGTGGTGCTCCTTTCCAAGCTCCCTCAGCGGAAGAACGACAGGCGTCGTGTCAAGGCCTGTAGATAGCATGTCAGAACTAGATCTACATTACTCAATGATTAGGATGTACATACCTCCCGAGACAACAATGCTAATATCCTTAGTCTCAAAAGCTGCGAGGGCCTTGACGTCATGTGTATGATACCGTCGGTGCATCACTTCTGCCCATCTTCTTGTCGTCATTTGCTTTTCACGGCGCTTCAGTTTATAGAGGACCGTCCGCTGGTCTGCACCACCACTAACAATGGATTCTCCGTCTGCACTGACAGCGATATCCAATATATCCGCCTGGTGTCCTTGCAATCTTTGAACTAGAGAGTAGTTCTTCGCGTCGTAAACCCGAACTTCACCGGCCGAGTCGCCAGATATTATGGAGCCATCAGGTAGGCACTTAACAGTCCAGACAAGTAATTCCTTTGTGTGTTTTGCCTGGCCCTTGCCGAGAGAGATCGTCCGTAGCAAGCTGCCATTGCGTATATCGAATACTCGAATTGTGCTGTCGGCATACCCAGCAACAACGGTATGGCGATTCTGAAACGTGATGCTGAGAACTCTCGTACGCTTCGTTGACGACCTTATAGTTTTCAGGTATTTCAGATCCCCATCTTCTGTAGATAGGATCACGATAGTGCCATCTGCACATCCAACCGCCAAATGTTGTCCCAGATATCCCTCTTCTCTAGCAGGAGCAGCATCCCCATCCTTCTTGCGCCGTGGCCTCCATTGAGGCTGCACTGCTAGACACCAGATTTCTCCATAATTTCCGCTTGAATGTCTAGCTGGGCGGCCTGATTCCAAATCCCACTCCGTCACGACGCTGGAATATCCAATGCTGAAGAGTCGCAGTTTTCCCGCCACCTCCTTGCCTTCGATAGTTTCGCTTGGGTCAAGTGTCCATGCTAATCCTTCGATGCTGCGGTCCTTTCCTCCACGAAGAATAGATTCTTGAAACCAGGCACCACGTAGAGGGTTCCAAATCTCGATATCACCATTCGCTCGTCCGATCGCAAGCCTTAATGTGGGAAAACCTCTGCCTTGGATCTCATTTGAGGGAGGGTGCGAAAAGGCCAGCGCGTTGATCGCTTGCGGATTGTATGGCACGAATCGACATCTATGGATATCCATGGTGTCTGAAGCTGTTTCCTGTGTCGAAAATCCGTGAGCTCTGCGGGCAATGGTGGAGAGCGCAGCGCAAGAGGAGCTGGAATTAAAAACACAGCTCTTCAGGCTCTTCTATCGCAGCCATCCATCGCAGCTCTGCTTCATAGAATGTCCCTTCGACTTCTTTTCATGAAAGCTTTGCTGCGTCAAACAAAAAAAAAAAAAAAATTATCTTTGGCGCTTCTTTCCCCGAAGGCAATTTTTCTCGAGATCGATGTGTCACGTGATCTAAAATTCGGGTAAACTTTCCGCCAGAGCATAAACTCCGAGGCACATCAAAAAACTACGAGAAACATTCAAACATCGAGATGGAATGATTATTTGGATGCCGGCGTTGATATTGACGGTACTGGGGTTTGACGGGGCACATCGCTCGGTGAATCACACCCGAACTAAAGGGCTAGAGATTTGTCGGGATTATTGGACAGCTGTATATGCGGGTTTGCCCTAGTATTGGCTACCGGACGTCTACGAAACACCTCCTATGCCGTCACTTCGCTTCGTCTCCAGAAACAGTGAAAAGAAACCGATCTTTCAAAATTGAGTAACAAGAATGCTATCATTTCTATGCAAAACGGAGTTGTTTGCATCTTGTATTGTTCAGTCGGTATAGAACTATACTGCCTCCGCCATACGCGCGGGGTCAGTTTCATATATCGGTCCGCCATCAGCCGGCAAGAGCACAAATTGATCACGTATTGAAACTCCTGGTCATAGTTTGTTGTGTCCGGCAAACTTCCTGCCGGATCAAAATAATAAGCAGAGTGGTGGTCCATGTTTCTGCCAGGGTCGCACCAAGTGTCCGGCTCTGTGTCATGTTGACAGGAATATACGAGAAAGGTTTGAAGCCGGCCTGCGCATACTACCTGCGTGGAGAGACACAGACAACCACAAACGTAGTCTAGGACCGGGACAGCAGTTGTATGGGCACAAGGAAAGGGGGTTCTCAAGGCGCCTCTTCGGCTACCAGTGGGAGGTGGCGTGAAGTTCGCGCGTTGCTTGCGTATTGTACTTTAGCAAACATCTGACAAGATGCAAGGAATGTCGTGGACAGAAGCCATGGCAGGGAGAAAGAAGGATGATCAGGTGGAAGATGTCTCAGCAACCGGTACTATTTGTTTCTTCCCCCCTGGGATGTCAACGGCGTACAATAAAACATGTGCCCGGCGCCTATGGTAACCAGCCGGTGGTTAAGTGCCCTGACCGTACGGAGTATCCCAAGAGATAGATACATCGTCACTCCCGTCTGCAGTTCCCTTCAGCATGGAACAGAGTAACCTTCCACTGCAGAAGCGAAGGCATTGCGAAATTAGACGAAGAAACCGGGTGAAGACATATAGAGCGATGAACAACGATCTATATCTCCGCCACCCCTTGGTCCCATTTCTGTCGGTGAAGAGAGTTTTATCAGTTTTTTCTCCCTTTACAGGAAGATATACGGCAGTCGGTATGCCCATATCAAACTTCTCACGGAGGGCAGCAGGACATTTTCCTGCAGGAGAAAAGGAAACATGAGCATAGCCATGGAAGCGAGGTAGTACCATCGAGATATAGTCCTAGCAAAGTATATCTTCTCTCATGGACAGTGCAACTTGCCCATTTTATTTAATCTATGCGATGTTTCACCGTCCTGACGACGAGAGGGAAACATGGGGGAGACAAGATACCGTATGAAAAAAAATTAGTTGCGGGTAGACATACTCTGTTATGGGGAAATAAGTGGTAAGTTAAAACAGTTTGTCTGATTGCAGTATTTACCTGCAACCAAGGCAATCTGCCTATAATTACATACCTGCGAGCATGGTTCAAGGTCGACTTGTTTTTCAATATGTATGTTTGCCTTCACCCCTTTTTTCCCACTTTCTTCACCGCATCGTACCAGTCAGTTTATGATATAACGGGAGGCGCCTATAACCCCAACATAAAAAGGATGCAAGGCAACAAACTCGACATCCTCCATGGCGCATATGGGGAGCACACGATATGTAGAGTGATGAGCTCGTCACTCCCGTATACGTATGTAAGTAAGGTGAAAGCTCACTTCCTTCCGCTCGTCCTTTTGGGGACAAGAAAATAGTTACATGTACGGAGTATCGCCATCCGACCTGTCTGGTTCAGCCCTATATCACGAGAAATTATATGCTGATCGTGTGGCGTACCGGGGACTTTTTGGTGCGAATTATTGGGGAAAGGCTAGGGCAAGGACCGATGGTCGACTTTTTCAGCTCTTGGTCCTGCATGTCCCACGGCCGACCTGGATGGAGTGAAGGGAATAGTTTGAGCAAGCGTGGGAGCTAGTTTTTGCGTAGCGGGTTGCGGGCTGACATCAGCCCCTTAATTAAGGGCAGCCAGCGATGCCACGTCAGAGACAAGAGAGCACACACAGCGGAGGATTCAATGCAGGAGCTTCAGGGATACGAAGAAGGGCTGTCGTTGAGTTAACTTTTCTGAGAGGGCACAGGCAAGTCACGATTACTCTTACTTCGGAGCTTACTCAGTATTCTGAGGAGCATTTTTTAGCTTGCGAGGTAGCTAGTGAAAGGGGGCAGGAAACGGGCACCAAGAAGCGATTGTTTGATTGACAGCCCCATTGATTGACGGGACGGTTGGTCGCAGGGCTGCTTCCGGGGCCTCGGAGCCCGCATGCTAATTCAGAGGCAATAGTTGCATTGATAGTTGGTTGTTGGAAGCCCTGGATTTAGCTGTTGGACGGATGAAGATCGTGACAAATAAATCATATAAATCACTTCTGCTTGAACTTATCATAAGACAGTTGCAGCTATGCTATTATTGCATCGGAGAACAAGGAAGACAGGGAAGAAAAATATCTCTTATCTCTTCCTTTTTCTTTTGGCTGTCCCCAACCAGAGTTCCTTATGAGTCGCTTTTCAACCGAGAGTAGCCTTGGTTCCTGGCCGGCTAACGAACGCCCTTTCTTGCGCGCCTTTTTTTTTGCCTTTTTTTCTTCCTTCTCTTTCTTCCTTTGCAGAGCTTCGATGATGCGGCTGGCTTGGGCTTACCCGAATAATAAAATGGCCGAAGAAGAAGAAGAAGAAGAAGCTCTTTCTCGCTCGTTCGTTTATGGAGCAGCGGAAGGAGTTGAAAAAAAAAGAGAGAGAGACGGCAGGCTCACGGTAAGATACGGTAATAAGTGACAGTACACCATATAAATGTTGGATACGGCGGTACTAGCGCGCTCTTTCTGGTAAGGCACGACCTCGCGCTTAAGTCCAGGTCCGCGTCATTGTCCAATCATGACGCGCCCTAGCACGTGGAGCTCCCGCCCCACTTATCTAGATTGGGCAGAGATTTCGCGTTTAATTGGATTTAAGGTTCCCCAAGTGGGTCCAGCTCGGGTGTGCCTATTGGAAATCCGCTTTCTTTGTGCAGGTTGGTTGATTGCTCCGATGCTAAGACAAGACAGCATGGGTAGGGCTGTTCCTACGCTGGAACTCGTCACATTAGTCTACTGATTTTTTGCGTGAATTCGTGCATAGTGCAAGGTTTTTTAGCTTCACTCCGATTTTTTTTTCACCTTCACTTTCTTATTTCGCGTTCTCGTCCTGGGGTGAAAACTTTCGTCGTGTTTTTTTTGGTTGGTTTCCGGTACTCTGGCGCAAACGCACGTCAGCGCTGAAAGCGACAGAGAAGCTTAAAATTAGCCTAATTAGCGAACGGCTTTTTGGCGCAGCGGAACATCTGTAACCAGCTATTTAAGTGGTGGCTATATCGGCTGACTGGAAGTTGCCTTGTTAGGGCGGCAAGGCAGCTTCCCGCCATGTAAGTAAGTAACTTGGTGCTCGCTGCGCCGCCGCGTACTGCCAATTCCCCAGCTCCGGGGGTGACGGCGTTCCCCTGCATTTGAAGATGACAACACCGGGATTGAAAGCCCTATTATTGGTCAGAGTAGCGCTAGTGTGGGCGCTTAACAAAAGTATATACAGGGAAGTTTATTTTTCCGCGGCGTATTGGTGTAAGGTACGACGGTTACAGAACCACGATACCCGTTGAAAATAACGGTTTTCCCGTACTGCGAAGTTACTTACTGCGTACTCCGTACAGAATATGTCTTTTCTAGAAAAGCAAAAAGGCGACGATGGGCAGCGACAGACGAGAACGGAGCGGAGGAGGGACTTGCTCCATAACGAAGTACTTACTTATCGTGAGGACGGGTGACAAAGAGAGACACTCCTTGCAGACAAAAAAATAAAATAAACACAGCTTCCAGGGAGAAAAACGTGGCATGCTCTGTCTCTTTTTCTCCCCGGACTGCCCATCAATTTAACCGAAAGAGTCAGTGATCGTACGAGCAGCGAGGACGAAGAAGCAGTATACTTAGTATGATTGACGCTTACCTCTTTGATTCGGGGTTGTCGGAGAGTTGGTTGCAGCCATGGATGCGAGCCGGGGTCGCCGCAGTTGCAGGTGGTTATTAATAGGGCCTTGTCCCTGAAGATGTTTGAAATACCGCTGTGGATGAGACACATCGTGCCTGATGCAGCTTTTCTCCGTCCAGAATTAAAGAAGAAGAAGAAGGAGAAGGAGAGTAGTTATCGGATCTCCGAAGTAACACCATCAATGGGGGGAAGGCTAAATTGATTAACCATGTTACCGTACAGCAGACACCCCCAGAGACATGCATACAGAAAGCAAGACAGACAGAGAGACAAAAGTGCAGAAGAAAGATGGATGGGGGATATAAGGAAAATATTTCTGATGCATTCGCTGCAGGCGCCGTGACTGTTTTCAGGATACAGATCCAGGCCCGAAGAGCGACGAAGAGCCTATCCGCCTCTTGCTTCAAGAGTCCCAAGTTTAAAACAAACGGACAAGTCAAAAATGACATCTTTTTTCCGCCCCCCTTTCTTTGCCGCCCGTCCATCTGTCCATCCATCCATCGCTGGGTTTCATTCCTGGCAAAACGGTTAGAAAGAGGGAACGGAACCGCTGGGTCGAGAAGAAATCCACACAGGCATTCCAAGGCTGGTTTCTTATTTATTCAGTTGTCATTTCAACTGTTTGTCCCCAGCCGCTTCGCCCCGTTATTATTACTCTTCTTCCCGGCTTTTCCTTAGCAAAAACGTAAGTTAAGCAAGGGAGGTCATTTTTTTTTTTAATTTTTCACACTGCTCACACGAGCGGCGAGCTTTGTTTCGCGTGCCCCCTGCTAACGCGGCGGCGATTGGGGATTGAAATAAATAACTACTTTTATTCGCCTGGTTAAAAGAAAAATTACTGTGACGTTTATATTTCCTAAAACTCAGTACCTGTGCATGGATGGGCGCGGATGTGACTGGATTCCTTTGTATCGGGTTCGGCGTTCATGAAACCAGGCCGATGGATCGAATAGCTAACAGTTAGTTAGTTAGCGGACGAACGACCTACCTGCTTTGGTTAATTCTGGCCCATCGAACCAAGGACGGTCTGAGGCCGAACTAGAGCACTATGGGTGACGGAGAGAGGTATCGGCTGGGGGTGAGCAGGCCCTTTTGTGGTTTTGTGATTCGGATGTGCTGGGCCCAGAGAGATCATCGATCCAGTTTCCAGGGTGAACCTCGCTGTCGCGTGTAAGTATAAGCTGTAAAAAGCGTCATCGTATATACATAAGTATATGTTGATCATCACACCCGAGGTTAAGGAAGGATTAAACCTCAGCGACGCCAATACCAGACAAGTGTTAAATATCACGGCAAAAACTCTAGATAGGGCGTCGAGAGTCGAGTGAAAAGCAGCGGAGGCCTCGCCATCTGATGCATCTGATCTGGAGAAACCATGGCCGGACAAGACGCCCGGCGATGATCTCGAGATGGCCTATCAAACCAGTCCGCCGTCTGTATGAATGAGCGTAAGTATGGATGTATTTGGATGTAAGTATGGATGTATTGGGGTGTACGTATGTATGAGAAGTATAAACAGCCAGAGGCTCGTACTGGTCGATGATGAGACTTGATACTGGGCTGGGCTGGACTGAAACGCGATAGCCAACAGGCGCATCAACGAACGCAGGGAAGCATAAACCGATCTGAGGCGATAGACGTTTCAGTCGGAGATGCATATCTGATCTCTGCGGTCGTACTTGATAGCCCAGCTATTAGCCGTAGTAACTTAGTAGTATGTACGTACTGTGTAGCTAGGCGCGTGTGTGCCATGGTCGCGAAGGGGCCCATGTCCGCTCGATTGACTGGTTAGCAACGCCCGGGACGAAAGCCCATCACGTCGCATCGCTGCATCGTTCTGCTCGATCTAACTGCTCGATTTCCAAGGCAGCAGCAAGAGATAAGCTTCGTGGCCGAACGAGAAGAGCCAATCCAGGCGCAGGATTTGATATAACGAAGGCCCTGTGGGAGGGTGGTCTGGCCCTTTTTGATAGCATGTGTATGTAGTAACTAGTTATGCTGCTCTGCTGACCAGTTGAAGGCTGCAAGTCTGGGTGCGCTTGAGACAGAAGAGGTCGACGCTATCGAGCCGCAACCACAGAACGGCGGGCTTTATATCGATTCTGGCGATGGCGAAGCGGTTTCACAGGCCCCTGGGACCATGGGCGACAGGCTCCTGGAATCAAGGAACACTGCACACCCAGCCGGTCGACAGGAAATCAAAGAGTGACCACACCACCCCGTAGTTTACGTATTACTTGTTGTGTAGTTAGAGTGGCGATGATACACATGAAAAGATTGTTTGTTTGTTGATCTGATGTAAGTAGAACTGGTTGAGCCCAGTGTAACTGCTGGGAACTACAACTACGGCGTATCATTCAGCAAGATAGAAACCTGCTTCGGACGATGGCTGCTGGTCATCAGGACAGCAGATTCCAGAACAAGCAAGGACCGTGGGAAATGGGACGACCGTGTGGCGATCTAGCAGGTGTTTGAATGAAAATACATAGAGAGAGAGAGCCAGGGGGAGAGCTAGAAGAGGTTGAGAGGGACCAGCATACAGATACAGATTAGTACGTCTGTGGTTCGATGCGATCGCACGGCGCCATCGGCCTTCGTATCGGGCATGACCCCAAAAAAAAAGGGCCAGATAGAGACGGTGATTGGCAGATCTGACAACCGCAGCGATCGAGCAGCAGTTTGCATGAATATCAGATGCCGCAGTCAAACACCATCTTGAAATTCCCCATCTTATACCCCATCCCCCATCAGCGAGCTTGGTGAGACTGGGAATAGGACTTGATACGGGCTGTTTTTTCGACGGTGCTTGCAGATACTGCACGGAGTAGATGTAGATATAAACAAGGACAACCCCCCCGCGTCCTCCAACATGTACCCTAAGAGCAAAGATATTAGCCACCCAAAGGGGGAGCCACTTTTTGCCATGGAGAGGACGTCATCGATCGAAAGGGGGAGGCTCCTCCGATCTCCCTATCCAGCCGAAGAGGGCCCCCAGGGGGGGGACATCCCTCAACAAGCCAAGTGACATCAGCCTGAGGAGCTCTCGGCCCATCCTCGCAGACATGCCGGACGATCAAGAGCAAGCAGCAAACCTGGAAAAAGCGGGGGAAAAAGCCAGAAGACGAACGACGATGAAGCAGCAGAGCCAGCAGCAGAAATGGGACATCCGAGCATGCAGATGTGGCGAAAGACGAGCTGCCGGAGATGAAAGCGGCTCCTTCGTAAGCGTAACTAAAGGAAGAAGGGGGGACCTGGCTTGCTGGCTTGCTGGCTGGCTGGCTGAGCAGGACAGGACAGGACACATCCATACACCCAGCGTATCCCTTCTGTAAGAACATCTGGGTCCATGATTCTGGAAGGTCAAGAAGTTGGAACTGCGTTATGGCCCTTTTTTTTTTTTTGTATTTTCTTGTTTCTGTAGTTTTTTTTGCAAGTACTGTAGTTATTTCAATTCTTCTACTCTTCGACGTCCTGCTGCTCGACTATCCCAAGCCACCGATCATCTTCCGTTCCATGGAGCAGTCAGTTGAGCAGGAGGAGCGACTAACGAGCTAGCTTACCATCGTACGAAGGAGAAGAGAGCGCACAGCAGAGAGAAGGGGAACACGGTAATGGACGGGAGCCATCCATCCCTGGAACGCCATCATTCGTATATGTGTATGCAGCACAGGCAAAGCAAGCAAAAGACGAAGACGGACGACGGCCCACGACTGGCCGGGCGAGAGGCCCTGAGCCGCATCTCAGCCTGCCTGCATATTGCATCGCATCGCATCGCATCGCATCGTCCTGTCTGTCATCAAGTCATCAAGGTGCCCTGCGATCTATCTGTATGCCTGGAGAGAGAGTCCACCGGTGGAGCACGGCGAGTGTCAGAAGGCAGGCAGAAAGGTCAAAGGGCTGAGACTTGGGGGTGGTGGTGGTGGTGGTGGTTGGTGGTATTTTGCTTCTTCGTGAGCGCCGTTTCATTAACGATCCTGACTAGCTGGCTTCTCTGGCTGGCGATGGCCCCTTCGCAAGCAGCAAAGGCAAGCCCTTGAAGCCTCTTTTCTGGTCGGAGAAAAGAAAAGAAAAAAGGGACGAAGCAGATGAAGATGAAGAGAAGCGAAGAAGCAAATATACCAAAAAAACAAAAAAAGGGTTGGAAAGTTCCTTGGACGGGGGGGTTTCTTTGGCGTATTTTGCATATGGTTGGTATTACGGATACCGGTCTATAATACGGAAAGCCGTACCTGACATACGATACAGTAACTTAACTTGACATACAATACGCAACTCCCCATCGAAACTTCGATATCGAACATCTCTGTCTGTCTGTCTGTCTGTCTGTATAGTTATACGTTATATTCGTCGGGTGGAAAAAAAGGGGAGACGGCGAGGAGAAAGACATAGATGCAGGCAGGCAGACCGGCGAATCCTGCGCCCTCCGTCTGCTCTATCATCATCTCCTTCTTCTTCTTCAATTTTCTATCTCTATCATCCTTCTCTGCCTGCCTGCCTGCCTGCTTCCGTGTCGCACGCACAATCAACGGTAACGTCTCAGGTAATACACAACACACACCACCACCACCCCCTAGGCGTCTGCCTCTTTGCTGCCTCTCCCTCCGCCTTTAAAAAGAAAAGAAGAGCCTGCATGGTCAGAGTATAGGCAAGAGGCAGCAGGTCCCCTTGTCTTCCCTTGTCCCCTCGTGTCCAATCAGTCGCGCCCTCTGCTCGCTGGGCAAAACCCGCCCCTAGTAACCCTCGCAGCTCCAGCAGCCAGACGGCCCTGGCCTCTCTCGAGCCTTACGGAGTACACTTACTTACTCTTACCTGGGTTACCTTACCTTACCTTGACTTTCTTACTAGTGTGAGTTGTGGGTGCTAACTGCTCTCCAACCTAACCTCCGTCCATCGCTCGTTTCGCTGCGTCTTCTTCATCTCGTCTGCGTCCTCTCCTTCTTCTCTCTCTTCTCTTCTTCTTCTTCTTCTTCTTCTTTTCATCCCCCAGGAGAGACAGCTCCTTTATCTCTCTCCCTTCTCCCTCCTCTCCCTCTCTCTCCCTTTCTCTCTCTCGTCTCTCTTCCTCTCGTTCGTCTTGTCCCTCTCAATTCTTTCCTCGTTCCGGATCCGCTTGGGTTGGGGGGCTTGTATCGACCACCGGCTTCAGAATCTGCAAAAAAGGGAGCAAATAAGAAAAAAAAACTTCTTATAACAACGCTTCAAAGTGGAACTGGACTATACTCGTCTCCCACCCGGCTTGCAAAAGAAGACTGATCAGGCTTGTTCTCCTTCCGTTCGTCGTCTCTCTTGCTTGTCTTGCTCTTGTCTTTTTCAACTTGCCCCCTCGCAGGAAGAGAAAAAAAGCCAGCCGTCCACCACCTTTTTCTTCTTCCCTCTTCCTCTCTTCTTCCCTCCCTCTCTCTCTCTCTCCTCCCCTGCCTCTTCCTCCCTTCTCACG